>NW_011494870.1:4931051-4931487 GCF_000754665.1 Bison bison bison
TTTTATAATGCTCCACTACACTAAATTCCCTTGTAGTTCTCTAGTCCTCCCTTTGTTTCTTTCAAAATTTGCTTTTCCTTTATGAATTCCAAATATTGGAGCTGTCCACTGTGGATCCTTAGTCCTCTTCTCCTGAGGCTTTGAATTGTTGTTGCTCAGTCCCAATATTCTGTTTGACTCTGCCACCACATGAAATGCAGCACATCAGGCTTCCCTGTCCTTCACTATCTAATGGAGTTGGCACAAAATCATGTCCATTGAGTTGGTGATGCCATCCAACCATCTTATCCTCTGTCGTCCCCTTCTCCTCCCGCCTTCAGTCTTTCCCAGGATCAAGGTCCTTTCCAGTGAGTCAGTTCTTTGCTTCAGGTGGCCGAAGTATTGAAGCTTCAGCTTCAGCATCAGTCCTTCCAATGAATACTCCAGATGAATTTCC
>NW_011494870.1:4931587-4932286 GCF_000754665.1 Bison bison bison
CATCTCCATTACCAGCCTCCTTCTCCCTACATACAATGGTTTAAGTGTTGACTGAAAAATATAGTCACAACCTGAAAGTAGAGAGTTCTTTTATTTGGTGGGAATGTTTAGGACTCAGATCCCGGGAGACTGCTCCAAGGAGGCAGGAGGGGTAATCAATCAGGCTATGTAGGAGTTTGCAACAAAGGGAGCAGGCAGTCTGAACATCAAAGACAAGGTATCAAGTTAAGGAATTTAGCACTCTTTGGGCAGATGCAAGCCTCTGGGCTCACTGACTTCTTTCCTTCATACGCAGCTCAGCTATCTGGGGCCAGTCTGGTTTCCTTGTTCACCTTGCTTCTTGCATTCCCCCAGCTCCAGAGCGATCACCCCGGGGGATGGCAGCATCCACTGGATTGCAATTTGGGGAGCCCTCTTTCACATTTGAAGGCCAGAAATCACTGATGGCTGTGACATTTCTTGTTTATTAATACAGCAGAAGATATTTTCATTTCACATAAAGCTGTAGGATTCCCATCAAGAAAAGAAATGTCGGGTTATTCCCTGCTTTTGCCCAACTAAAAATGTTAGTATTATTCTTAAACGATGCTTGATTTACAAAGAAGGTTTACTACTGCATATCCAGGTTTTTGGTTTATTGGCTACTTGATCAAACACCTAGAAAGGAGATAAAGCACGTTTGAAGGTTTCATCAATAAG
>NW_011494870.1:4932386-4942351 GCF_000754665.1 Bison bison bison
AATAAGAAAACAAACAAACAAAAAACAAGAGTGTTGTCGGTTAATACGTAGTTTCACAAATATGTCAAAATCAACATATAACTCTTTCAGGAGAACATCTGTTAAATAAATTAGAATAATGTGCACTGCTTTAGTTTAGCAAGAAAATGACTTTCTAACTTAATGACACTTTCTGTTTCAGGCTGAGAATGTATATATCTATATTCTCTTTCTCTCTCTCCTTGTCTCTCTCTCTCTCATTCACTCTTCCTCCCTCTCCTTCATTTCCAATATGCAGCCTCTAATTATGCACATGAAGATTTTATTTCAGTAAATAAAAATTTTAAAAGCCCTTGAGAATAAAATGTCAGGGAGATCTTAGAAAATTAAAGTTCTGCCTAAGATAGTTTGGGTCAAGTCCATTGGAAGTAATTATTCATAATACAGGCACAAGTTTAAATGATCTTTTATCTGACAATGATTATTTAGGAAGTACTTTTTCTTTACACTGATTAAATAAGAATTAAAAACTTGATAATTCTTAATGGGCCAATACATGGAACAACTCTGTGGTTAAGTCCAGTATGGCATAAGGTCTTTGAATGTAGCCCATGAAGCCAGATTACATGGGTCAAATCTTAGCATTACCCCTTATAAACTATATAATTTGGGCAAGTTACTTAACTTCTTTGTGCCTCAGATTTTTCACTTGTCAAATAGTGTAGAGGATGACAGACTCACCCCAGAGAGCTGTTCTGAGAACTCATGCATTAATATCTATAAATTACTTAGAGTGGTGTGGGGAACATAGTAAACACTCAATAAATATTAGCTTAAAATTTCCCAAATCATAGATCTATATGCTTTTGAAGACTTTGTTTTTCCTTCAGTACAGTTAGTAACTGCAAATCTTTAAAATATATTTGGACTTTGCTAGCTGACAGTTTCTATGACAATATATCATATCATTATAAATTGTGATCCTATACTGTGAAATATAGAAGGCACATAAAAGCTTAAAATTTATAGGGCTATCTCAGGTACCTATCAGTAATACTATAGACAGCACAGTACATTAAATTGACAGCAAGCTTCACTATATCTATAGTAGCCATGGAATTCAAAGTTGTCTAAAAATTTTTCATCTACTGAGTTTCATAGAACTGTATATATGGTGTGGTGGCGGGTTACTTTAATAAAGAAAGTGAAGTCACTCAGTCGTGTCCACCTCTTTGCGACCCCATTGACTGTAGCCTGCCAGGCTCCTCAGTCCATGGGATTCCCCAAGCAAGAATACTGGAGTGGGTTGCCATTTCCTTCTCCAGGGGATCTTCCTGACCCAGGGATTGAACCCGGGTCTCCCGCATTGTAGGCAGATGCTTTACCATCTGAACTACCAAGGAAGCCCTGGTATTTATTTATTTATTACTTTAATAAACTCATATGTTATTAGTTAAAAATGTATTTCCTGCAAGAAGTAGCTTGATATATTTAGGATCTTAAGATCAGAAGTTTGAGTTTGCTTTTTGGGTCTACCAGTATCCATAACGGAGAAGGCAATGGCACCCCACTCCCGTACTCTTGCCTGGAAAATCCCATGGATGGAGGAGCCTGGTGGGCTGCAGTCCATGGGGTCACTAAGAGTCGGACACGACTGAGTGACTTCACTTTCACTTTTCACTTTCATGCATTGGAGAAGGAAATGGCAACTCACTCCAGTGTTCTTGCCTGGAGAATCCCAGGGACGGGGGAGCCTGGTGGGCTGCCGTCTATGGGGTCACACAGAGTCGGACACGACTGAAGAGACTTAGCAGCAGCAGCAGCAGCAGTATCCATAAACCTATCCAGACCTCAGTTTTTCTTGCCTATACAATGGAAATAATAATACCTGGTTTTTAAGACTCAAAATAGATAAGGTATGTGGAAGTACTCTTTATATTATAATATTCATTAGGGCACTGTATGATTTTACTATTTCCAAAACAATAAAGTTCTGATGTAAATTATTTAGTGCTCCATAAAAAAAGAATTCAGTTCAGTCGCTCAGTCATATCCAACTCTTTGGGACCCCATGGACTGCAGCATGCCAGGCCTCTCTCTCCATCACCAACTACCGGAGTTTACTCAAACTTATGTCCATTGAGTCGGTGATGCCATCCAACCATTTCATCCTCTGCTTTCCCCTTCTCCTCCCGCCTTCAATCTTTCCCAGCATCAGGGTCTTTTCAAATGAGTCAGTTCTTCACATCAGGCGGCCAAAGTAAAGAATTAGGTCATTAATTAGTTTGGGAAACAATGTGTACCTGTAGCAGCTACTCTCAGAGCTCTTCATGTATTCACAGGCCTTCCTCCCTCTGTACTGGGCTTGACTTCCCACTCCTTGTGTTGGAAGTACCCAGAATTCACACCTATTGGAGCAGACTTCTTCCAGTGACTGATAGCAGTTGTGATATAGATAGAGTTTTCCTGCCCTACAGATGTGAGAGATCTACAGCATGGTTTCCACCTTGTGTCCCAGAGATTCCGTGTGGAATTATGCTTTGGTTGTGCTCAATGAAACTGTCCTAATAATACACTCTTAATTAATTGCCTTCTCTTCCTTTCTCACTTTTCTATTCCCTACGTATCATTAATGCATCTCCCTGAATGTCACTAGTATTCAAATCCTCTTCTTGGGGTCTGCTTCTGAGACAAACCATCATGATAGAGTAGCTTCTCTTATGGAAATTTGTAATTGCTTTTGCTTGTTGAAGCTCAGAAAGAAGCTCAGAAAGACTGAGTGATCCTTTATAGTATCTTAGTCTTTCCATACTTTTAAAACCTTTTGTTAGGGAGGAGTCTGCATCAGGTCAGTGTCATTTTTAGCAGTATTAACCTTTTAAGGACTGAAACCTTATGTGGAGTTGCAAACAAAAATTAAAGTCCTTTCTTCTATGTATAATATTACTTTATGCTTACAGTTTATAACACTGGCTTGCTATAAATAAATCAGTGAGAACAACCTGGCTATTTGGATTAACACTTAAACTTTAAAATTGGGGGTTTGGATGACTATCCTAGTTTTTTTAATCAACATCAGCTCACAATTTATTTCTGTATTTTGTTTGGCTTCACAGTATTGCAGTCATGAAATTCAGTACTTACAAGTAGTAACTGTAGTAGTAAATGGTTTGCTTTGCAATTTCAGAACTATTTTCAACTGAACTGAACCAGAACCTTAAAAAGGATGTGGTAGAAGCAGTTAGCACCAAAGTTGAGTTAATGCCAGTATATAAAAACTACTTACACACTATCATTGGTAAGTGTTCAATTAAGAGAAAATTCATACTCATGCACCTAAATGTTCATGCTTCTATGGGGAAAATAGTTTTCCAATATTCTTTATGTCAATAAGATGTTTAAAATTCAAATTTACTTCATTTTAGATACTTCAGTGCCTGCCTTTGTCAGAAATTCACAACTTTTCAACCAGTAAAATTTATCTGTTTATTTTGCTTAGCATATTAGGTTCAAAGATTTAGTTTATTACATTGCTCACAGTATATCTGTAGTACTGTGATACTGTAACCCTGACAAGCCAAACTGAACTTGTTTCACTTATTAAAACTATCAGTTAGTGGAATTATATCATGTTAAATATATATTTAGTTAATGAGGTTTATTTTATAAACAAACAAATGTATTCTCATTTGAAATATTTGTACAATAAATATTCTTGTTTTGTTCAGAATAGCCAATAAAGTTTAGTATAAAAGGCAAACTACTCTCTGCCACTATAATTATAAATAATTCCCAAACTAGGAAATATAAAGAGCACATGTTAATTTGTATGGTTGCCCAACTCTGTTTTGAAGCACCCCAGCATTGTTTCAGCATATGGCTCATCTATACAATGCATATTTGACATCCTGATGATTTTAGCAGCCCCTTTAATAAGGACTTCAGCGCCTTTTTTTTTTCTGTTGTTGTTTGTTTGTTCTATTTTGGGCATTCTTTTTGACTATCATTACAGATGTCACATCATTTCCAGATGGATGCTATGGCAAATGGACATAAATGCTTAAATTTTCTTCTCCTATTGTGTTTATGTAGTATTCATACAAAGCTACAAATCTGTATTTTCCTCCATGAACCTTCTCAAAAATGAGGAAAAAGAGTTCTGCAGTATCTTTCTCTCCTTGGTCAATAATTTGTAAAGAAATACATTAATGGGGACTTTAATTCTTCGTGTACATTTTAAAATATTGACTAGATTGCATTTTTCATAAAAGGATGTTAATTTTATTATTTAGCTCTGTGTCCCCAGCATAGCGTGCCTAGGAATGCCAACACAGCAGGCTTGAATAAATTCAAGGCTTGAATAACTTGTATCACCTCAATGCTGTGGTTTTCATTGTCATGTGGATTTTCATTGTCAGGTTTTACTTTTACTTGTGCGTTTTACATATGTGTCTACATTCCTGCAAAACACATTCACAAAGTCCTTGAGTTCCACAAAAACAGCTTGAGATTTCCTTCTTATGAGGAAGTACAAACGGAACTGAAAGTCAGGATTTTCTGGGTGACTCCTTTCACCCTTGTTCATGAACTACTTTCATTTCGGGGGGCTAGATGTAGAAGGTTTTGCCATAGGCTTGTCATCTGTGAAATGGAATTAATGCAGTGCTCAAATTAAAATATGGATAGCAGCAAATAAAAGCCTTTTAAAATGCCCTTTGAAGCCACAGAGGGTCCAACTATAATGTTTGTAAACTAGGGGCCAGAGATGGCTAGATTGTTTGGAGAGTCCACAAAAGTTATCCAGTACTAATTTTGGTAACAGAGTCATGAAATAAAGTTAACTTATTTATGTGTGTAGTGAGGAAATATTTATTATGTATGCCATGCACTGTCTAGGCTCTGAAAATACAACTGAGGACAGGGTAGTCACCATTCTTCCCCTCTCAGATCTTAACAATCTTCAGTGTTATGATCAGAAAATAAAAAGTACTATGGGAGCACATAGGAGGAGAAATTAACATGGTCCAGCTGGACAAGGTGATAGCAAAGATTATTTCAAGATCAGAATATTTACACACTAAGTCCCCTACATACAATAGAGTCCCATTTCATGATCACATTCATAAATCCAATAAAGTTAGCCTAGATACCCAACTAATGCAGTTGTCTGCTGCTACTAAGTCACTTCAGTTGTGTCCGACTCTGTGTGACCCCAGAGACAGCAGCCCACCAGGCTCCCCCGTCCCTGGGATTCTCCAGGCAAGAACACTGGAGTGGGTTGCCATTTCGTTCTCCAATGCATGAAAGTGAAAAGTGAAAGTGAAGTTGTTCAGTCATGTCCGACTCTTAGTGACCCCATGGACTGCAGCCCACCAGGCTCCTCCATCCATGGGATTTTCCAGGCAAGAGTACTGGAGTGGGGTGTCATTGACTTCTCTGAGTTGTCTAGGTAGTACTATACTACAATAGGTTTATACTTTTCATGTAAATAATACATAAAAACAAACAAACACAAAAGAAAACATTTTTCATCTTATAGTTCAGTGCCTTCAAAAGTATAGTGGTACAGTACGACAGCCAGCATACAGGGGCTGGCATCAAGTGAACAGGCAAGAAGAGTTACTGACTGAAAGAAGGAGAGTAGGTGGGAGATGGTAGAGCTGAAGATCCTCAGCAATAGGAGACGGCGCGCAAACTGCAATTTCACTCACGCCTGACGTTAATGACACAGGTTCTGGTTCCTTGCCGGATGCAATTCATTTGCATCTTTGAAAGCTCACAACGTGAAGTTTTATATGTAGGTGACTTACTGTATCATGAGATTTTATCATACAGTAATTGGGATTCATATGTTACAAGCAGTTTTCTCAGGAAAGAATCTCTATACATTGTACATCTTGATAGAGTGAAGAGTTTTGATGTCAGCACTGTGTCTGGGTTCACTTAGGTTATTATCTCAAAACTAAGTTTGAGAATTTAGATTTCTGTTTCAAATACAGATCCCAGTCACTATCTACTTTGCACACACTTGGAAAATGAGCAATTGTGAAATAACTGTAACCATACTGCAGCAGTTACACTAGAGACAAAGAGTTGCTGAATAATAGTTTTAGTAGCTAACTATCTTCTATCAGAACTATTTAATACTTAAATATTTTCTATCAGAGGACAGTAGGCCTTCCCAGAAAGAGTTGTTTCAGGTTCAGGGTATCAGGCGTGTTATGAATGAGAAAATTTTCTTTATAAAGAATTCTTCAGTGGATATTCAGTCTATCTGATGCTGATGGTACTGGTAGTAACCTTTCCTCACTTTAATAATCAGGATTTAAATATGTAATAAAATGCCTTACATTACTCCTTCCAGTTTCTAGTCTTGTAATTTTAGACTTAATTCTTGATGCTTCCTGATTCCTGTCATAAACCAGTGTTTTTTAAAGTCCACATGACTTCCTATTTATGAAAGAGATCATCACATGCTATAGCTCAGCTCTTAGCATAAGTTCCCTATTGGGCTACTTTAAGCTTTGGGGGTGAGTGAGGGCAGAGGTGCTTTGTGATGGTGTTCCATGGGGAGAAGAGGGATAGAAAATATGAATGGTAGATACTTAAGGCCCTTTCTCACTTGCTCTGAATTTTTCCTGGGGACAGGCTTGGATAATAGAATATTTTAATGCTAAACATTTAGATCTTGTTATTATTGCTGTAAAAATGTGCACATGCCCAAATTAGAAAAGGAAGGGTGAGGAGGAGGAATAGGTGAACAAAATGGTCAGAGAGTAAAGACATTTTTGAGCATTAACGAAATCAATCAATCTACTTCCTACATTTTATAGACGAGAAGACCAAGGCAAAGAAAGTAGATATGTAGTTATTCTTGAAATCAGAAATCAGAATCAAAAGTCTGTTATTTATCTTGAATCACCAGTCACTCTACTTTCCTTCTCTTTTCCTCTTTTCTGAAAACATTAGAAAAATCATCATTGAATTAATCTAACCTTGGGTAAAAAGCTACAAATCTCCCATGGTGTGTGGTCTTACCATTTCTGGGTTTCTAGGTTGTGCAGTGATGAATGTTTGTATGTGTGTGTTGGGGTTGGGGTGGGGTGGGAATGTTCCTGGTAATAGCCACACACATATGTTTAGAAAATCCAAAATGCATTTGGCCTTAAGCAGTTCCCTCCTCACCTTGTTTCTAAATCCATGTGTATTTCAAGAAAATCTTAATCCATATGTTCCTGATTTACTTTCACTAAGTCATCTGCATGTTGTTGGTAAGAGTCCTTTGATGTCTACAAAGACTTATGAGCAATTTTTATGGCCTCTCTGAGCCTTTGTTCTTTCAAGAGGCAAGATGTGCTTTGCCAGCATGGATAATACTCTCATTGTAACATCAAAAAATTTCCTACAATTTGGAAAGGTGGCAGAGTGAATCCTAGTCTTGACCAAAGGCCCATTATTTTACCCAATGCCAAAACTATAGAGAGAAAGGTCTTGTCTGACTCACGAAAGGAATATGCTGTCATCATTCCAGCATCCCTTTATTTTGTGCTTTGATCCTTCAGTGTTCAGGCAAATTGATTACTCTTGTTGGGAATGATAGTTTATTAAAATATTAATTTGGGCTCATTATTTTTTCATTTGTTTTCCTTTTCTTATTTCACACAGGCAGTCAGGTCCTTAATAATTCCCTGCCTCAAAGAATTTTTTTTTAGTAGGACTGAAAGCAAATCCTAAACTTATTAAAGTCATTATGTAGGCACCCTATTAAAGTCATTATTAGGTGGCCAAGAAAGTAAGAGAGGGAGCTGTCTTTCATAGCAGAGAGTACAGGGGGGTAATCCCTTTGACAGACACGGGAAAAGAGAATGATCTGATCCTTTTGGAGTGGGGCTCATATCTCACTCCTGGCAAAGTCCTGGGAAGATGAAAGAATCCCAGAAGTGAAGGCCAAGTAAAACACTGGGAACTGTACCCTGAGTTCAGGCATGAACTGTAGCTAGTCCAGTTGCCTACTATTCAATGCAAGGCGGAGAAGAAACTAAGCTGCTGGTGACCTACAGGAACCATACGAGCTGGGTCACTGGGCATTTCAGTAGTGACCAGTATGGAACAGTGTGAAAATTCCCTGATGTTCTTGTGTTTAAAAAGACCCCAGGATTTTTCCTCCTGGAATATAATCATGACTGACACTGAATTTCCTTCAATAAAGGAGGATGAATCATTTAAAATGATTTAAAGAAAATGTGAGTACATGATAATTCTGAAATACCTGAGTTTGTGTACTAAGATTCATTTCTGCTATGCCTACTTATTTTTCTTTTAGAGTACCATAAGTATCAGTCCACAAATATCTCCTGTGTGATGCTATCCTGTGTCAGCTTCTGGAGTGAGGGAAGTGGTCAACAATATAAAAGAAGTTTCCATCTCTGTCTTCAAGATGCTGAACTGTAAGCTGTCACTCTGGTTTTTATTAAGTTTTATAAAATGCCTTTAGCAAATTCCAAACACTCTACTAATTGCCTTAAGTAGATTATCTTTAAATCTTTGCAACAATTCTACAAGACAGAAACTTTTATTTTACAGATAAGGAAGCTGAAGTTTATGAAACAACTTGCCCTATATCATACTGGTAATAAAGAATCAAGCTAGGACCTGATATGACTCTATTTATAAAATAGTTTATTTGCCTGGGGTTAAAAAAAGAGAGACCGACTGAGTTCAAAAAGAGGAGTCAGTGAAGGCTGACGTGATCAGGGATGGGTTCAAGGAAAGGTAGAATTTAAAACGAGTCTTAGAATAGTGAGGTTAAAATGTAACTTAGATGTCATTTAATCTGTTCCATACCCTCCTTTACAGATGTGGAAACTGAGCTTGCATATATTGATAGAATATAGATAAGCAGAAGGTAAAGACAGAACAATATGTCTGAAGGTATGGATGTGGGAATGATTTTATCAGTCATTTTTACATTAAGAAACCAAGCCATAGAAAAACATAAAAGTGATATGGGAAGAGAAGTAAGTTATAGTGGGTATCAGGACAGCATACTTCGTCTTGAAAGCTTTCCTTAACCACCATCACCCTGCCCAGACTGGGTTATCAGGACAGTTTACTGATATCCACTGTATCAGTATATGTTGGAGAAATTACAGAGATCCATGAATTCCAGGATATAGCTCTGAACTTTATCTTGGATGTTTGTTTATAAGACTTATTTATGGATACCATACCATATCTAAATCAGAAATTTTATCCTGATAGGGACTGGGCTTCTTCATTTGCCACAGGCTCCACACCCCAGCATCTCAGTGATTGAGATATTCACTTAACTTTGAGGATAGTGCTGTACATAGTGGTGATCAAGTGCATGACACGCACTGGAGATTGCAGAATAGAGAAGAGGCCTCTGAGGATTTATTAGGTTGTAGAACATGGGTTGGCGACCAGAGAGATTAGCCCAGACATAGATGTCAGTCGAGATATAGCACAGGGCTCATCATTGTGGAAAGAGTCTTCAGTATCTGTGGGAACAAATGGGAGTAGCTGTATAATGCTTAGTTTGAAAAAAGAACTAATAGACTTGGTGACCAGCTAGGTTAGGGTGATCAAATCAATCACTAGTCCTGTCGTCTCTACTCATAAATAGTTCTCAACCACTTCCAGGCTTCTCCAGTCTCACATCTCATGCTGTTACTGCCTTTGCCCTCTGGTAGTCTCCCTGACTTAATCATCATCCCGTCTCTCCTACCATTTTTTCCCCACTATTGCAAGAGTGATCCTTCTAAAATGGAGAACCCACCTTGTCACTGTTCGGCTTAAAAGTGTTTAATAGTTTCCCATTGCTCTCAGAATGGAGAAGGCAATGGCACCCCACTCCAGCACTCTTGCCTGGAAAATCCCATGGACGGAGGAGCCTTGTGGGCTGCAGTCCATGGGGTCGTGAAGAGTCGGACATGACTGAGCGACTTCCCTTTCACTTTTCACTT
>NW_011494870.1:4942451-4948916 GCF_000754665.1 Bison bison bison
CATGCATTGGAGAAGGAAATGGCAACCCACTCCAGTGTTCTTGCCTGGAGAATCCCAGGGACAGGGGAGCCTGGTGGGCTGCCGTCTATGGGGTCGCACAGAGTCGGACACGACTGAAGCGACTTAGCAGCAGTAGAAGTTTCCCATTGCTCTCAGAATAGCTTAAATTTCTTTATAAGGCATACCTGACTTTTTCATGGTCTGGCCTCTACTGCATCTAAACTTCTTCCTCTCCCTCACTCCCTGCACCTCTTGGTCTCAGCTGTGCTGAACTTGGATCATACCCTTTTTATAGCTCTGAATCTTTGAAGTGCTCTGCTCTGTTTTCCTAGAACAGTTTCCCTGTCCTCTCCTCTCGTGACCTTAGGTTTCATATCCTCTTGGAAGCCTGCCTTCACCACCACCACCACCCTGCCCAGGCTGGATCAGGACTTCCTCTAATGTGTTGCCATTATCCTTTATTTTTTCATTTAATGTGCAAGCTTCTTGAGGGAAGGCCATGTCTGATTCATGATGGTAAACTAGTATCTAACACAGGGCTTAGCCCATGGTAGGTCCTCATGACCTGTTTGCTGAATAAATGAACATATGAATGATTGAAAAAGAGGGAAGAGCTAAGAACGTTACCAAGGTATCATGCCTGACTACCTTGAAGAAGTGATAATGTCAGAGTGCTCATTTACCTCTTCAATAATTCCACCTCAACCTTAAGGAGACACAGAGTCCTTTTCTTTCTCAGGACAAAAACAATAATGACCCAAGCTCTGAGATCCAATCTATCTTAACTGATTTAGTTTTCTTAACGTTTAGAAGTCAACAGCTCTTCCAACCAACCAGGATAATAATGATCAAACTGTGCCTAACAAGACTAAAACTAGTATTTATCAACTCTGTATTAGATAAATCATGTGAGAACAGAAAGCTATGCAGTCGTTCATTAAATGCTTTTTTTGTTTGTTTGTTTGGGGGGCATTTAAAAGGAACCCTTTTTCCACTGGAAGAGGGAGAGGTAAGGAACAGGATGTCTTGATCCTGGGGAGAAGCAGCAACCTACTTTGTGTGTTGACTTTCTGTTTGTGAGATATATAGTCAGCATTTCTAATGAATCTGCTGGAAGCGGCTGGAATATTATGATTTATAGCACCTTCCCACTCTCTATCATAGCGTTTTATTAGATGGATGGGAAGCTGGTAGTAATGAGGTTAGGAATGAGAAAACATCCATCAAGCCCTGCTACATCTTCTCAGGAAAGACAACACACTATCTCATATGTCACAGGCAGTGATCTAGGTCACGATGATATAAAATGCGTGATTAAAACCAAGCATTTGACACTAGATAATAGGCATCTAGTTAAAAAATAGCTCTAGTGTTCCCGACTTTTAATTAAACCCAACTCGTAAATATGCACTCTGGTAAATATACTGCAGAATGGGGCTTGTTTATATTCCACCACATAACAATTACCTCCAGAATGGGTGCTTTATTTCACTACATAGTGTTATTAGTCAGGCGATGGACTGAAATACAAATGTTAAGCCAGTGATGTCAGACAGGCATGCCACCGCAGTGCCACCGCTCGACTCCTGCTCTTCCCTCCCACCTGCCCTGGTTTTCCTGCCTTTCTCTCAACCTCTCCACTGCAGTTGTCAATCTAAAATAAAACACATTTAATCATTTCCAGCAATCTCTTACTATACATTTGATTGCATCAGTAATGACTGGAAGAGAGAAGATCTTTTAAATATGTAACCTTGGCATTCCATAAGTCTGCCCTGTTAACAGGCTTATTCTTTGACAGGAGATTTGTTTATGAGAATTTTTTTTAAAAAAATACCAAGTTCAGGACTATAATACTAGTATAGGATCGAATGGGGAGGAGTTAGGAAACAGGCTAATTGAGCAGATTTTTTTCATTTTGTTGGGTATTTGGAAATTTGGAGGATAGTAATATGGATCATGGACAGGGCACTATCTAGGATTTAGATTTAACTCTGACATTAATTAGTTATCCGACATTCAATTGCCTTTTAGCCATGCAACTTAGGTGAGTGTTCACATTTGAAAAAAGAGATTAGATAAGACCTTAACCAAGATTTCTTCCCCTCTGGTGGTTTATGAATCTGTTAAATCAGTGCATCTCAAACTCAGGTGTCATACAAATATCTGGATCTTGTTAAAATGAAGATTCTGACTCAACAGATATAGGGCCTGTAATTCTGTATTTCTGACGAACTTCTAGTGAATGCTGATCCTCCTGGTCTACAGATTACACTTTGAGTAGCAAGATGTTAAAATACAAGGATCACTTCTCATCATTGCAGGGTTTAAAGCTCTGGGTCTTTTTTCCCCTCTCTCTCCCAGTATAATTACTTATTATTTGTGTAGTGCTTATAGGTAGAACACCTACCTCTTTTTGGGCAAAATATTGTTAGAATCGTTTTTTTTTTTTTTTTTTACCAGCAGTGTTAAGCCAAGAACATTTCTGAATATACATCTACCCTCATGGAGTTCAATCCAATTCAGTTAATATTTCTCCAGTGTCACAGTCTAATTAGTAACACATTCCTGTGATCAGACAGCTCCCTGTCAGAGTGATTCTTAATTCCTTTAGATCCCACATGTTCACATTTAAGTTCTTTTTTCTTTCTCTGATTTCAAAGGAGATGAGGAACAGCTGATCACCTGTGGAAGTAATTTATATTAAATTGTCATGGGCAAACCATGTGCCTCAGAGCTAGAAAATTCTGTTAATAAACAGGAAGCCAACCAGTCAGGCCTTTCCCCCAAAACGTGTGTCTGTGCAGAGCCAGGGAGCAAAAGGTTTCACGCCCAGGACAGTCAAGCAGTTACCCAGCCACAAACATCTGTGAATGGGCTGGTCTGAGTGCCTGTGTGCATTTGGAATAAGGAGTTTCCTCTTGCATGAGATATAATTTATTATTTTATTTCTTCTTAATAGGAAGATCAGATCTCTATTCTGTTTCCTGTATTTTCATTCAGTTTTGATGTGATTGCTGTAATTATGTGTCAGCTATTACCAAGCACATTCTAATTACTCCATTTATTGCTAGAATTGCTATTACTACATACTGCTTTGTTCCTTAGTGAACTCTAAGGGGAATTCCTTGTACATGTCACACTTTAGAGACAGTTATATTTTCCATGTTGTGTGATACTCAGAATCATTATTATTTTGAACAAATTCACAAAATTAATATGTGATTTTCAATTGAATTTTTTTGAATAATGCAGCTCAGCATTTCCCATTTCTGAACACGTTGTTGCTAAGAAAAATAACAATCTCATTATTTGATAGGAGTACATAAAAAGGAGAAGATTTATGAATCAATATTTTGCTTCCAGCTCTTAAAGATAGCACCATGGTGTTTTAATTTTCAAATCACTAAACTCCTTCATTGATTTTTGTTTTTAACTGCATGAATTAGATAGGCTTTGTGATTCTAAACCCAGCTTCTCTATTGACTTATGTTATCTTAAGCAACTGGTCAGAGCTGAGCCTCCCTTTATCCATCTGTAAAAGAGTTTTAACAGAGCTCTCTCTCAATGTCCTAATGATGTTGTGAATTTAACAGGCTGTTTGAAATGTGAGACAGTGTCAGTATCCTCAAATCTTGGAAAAGCAAAGGCTATTAAATTTAACAAATTTTTATTGATTTTACATAATATATGCTAAATTTCCCATTGAATATCAACTCTGTACCTTTTCACAAAATGAAAATATAGAAATACAATCTACCTTAGCATAAATTTGTACACCCTTTGTAGATTCAGTTATTTCAGTTTTTATTATCTTTTATTCCAATTCTAAAAATTTCAGTCAAATATTGCTCTTATCTCTTCCTCTCATCACCCAAACATTCAATAGATTGATCAGAGAAAAATAAACTGCATCTGGAAACTAGGAATAAGTGTTTACAGAAAGATTTTTCAGCCTGGAAGGAGTAAAACATAACATCCCGATGCAAAGGAAAAGAACACAGTTTTAAAATATTGTCTATAGAAGTAAACATGTGCTTTATACTTGCAATAAAATTTAAAGACCCATAATATTAAATGTTAAAGACAAGAGAGAATGACATATCGGCATGAAGAATTGGGAAGAAGAGATAGGGAGAATTATATAGGATAGGGATCTAAGTACCTTTCTTACTAAAAGGTAAGAAAATAAAGTATAAGACTAGAATTAATATTATCAGAAAATAAATTGAGCAGTTTGGAGAACAAATTTGAAAAACTCAATTAGATTACAGAAGAACTGGTTCAAAAGGCAAAGTATCTATGGAGGTGGTTATACTTATGGAGATCAGAATGGGTATAACAGAAAACATAATGCCTATAAAAGAGAAAAATGATTCTGACCAATAAAAGCTTGTACTGAAACAAAGGGACTCATTATAAATCAGAAAAATACATTCAATAAGAGAAGCCTGTAGGCATAGTCTGAAGAAATGGTTAAATTTAAGTATAAAGACCTCCTGGAAGCATCAAACTAGAAATAATAATAAAAAGAACTATCAGATGTGTTTCAGACTTTTCCTCTACAACAGGATTAGAGACCGGAGACAATGGAATTAAAGTTTCTTGGGAAAAGGGTTCTAATCCAGTAATTTCACACCAGTCAAACTGTTATTCGTGGAGGAAACAAAGAACTACTGCAAGTAGTTCAGACATTTATGTTTCCTGGGGGGGAAGTTAACCAAGCACAGCAGTAAGCTGAGATGAGAGATGAATAGAAAACAAAGAACTTAAATATAGGGAGATCACACTTTGAGGAAGGTCAGAAGTAAATTTAAAACCAAATTTACCACTAAATAAATTTACCATTAAAAATAATTTTCCATAAATAGAATAACAAATGGTAATATGATTTACTGAAAGAGAAGATATAAAGTGTGGAAAAAATGGTCTAGAAAATCAATTATAAAAATTAAAACGGAAAATCGTTGGAAAGAAGTTAAAAACAATTTTCTTATATTTTCACATAAGGAATTCAATGGGTACTGATAATTAGAAAATAATAATGTTCAACTATGCTTAGAAAAAACTTTAGCTTGTAAAAAGATAACTTTTAAGTTAAAGAGAAAAGATTCTTAAATGTCAAAAAAGAACAGAAAGAGTAAAACGAGACAAAAGTCATTGATTATTTGAGAAAATAGATGAAATGAGGTAAAATATCACTAATAAGAAATAACTGGAATTGAAAATCAGTTCTATACTTTGTATAAAAACTTTACCTAGAATAAAATTATAGGGAATAATTAACACTAATGGCCCTGTAAAGTTAATAGGCAAATGCAAAAGAATAAAGTATTTGGCATTAAATTAATACTAGTGTGGATTTCAAGGCATTATTTCACTAAATGAGTATAAATGCAAGGCAAATAACCATTAAATCTTATTTACTTTACATTGAAAAATTGTTATAATCTGCAGTGAAGTATGGATGTCATGAACTTTATTTGATGAATAATATATACCTTAAAATGTGAATAAAAAGTATTAGAAATACAAATAGATGCTGACATAATTATGATGGTACCATAAATATTACCATATTGCCTTTAGTTCTTGATAGATGATGTAGGAAAAATCCAACTAAGAAAACACAAGATGAATAATAAAACAATAATATTGATTTAATAAAACATATCTGACTCAACAACTTAGACAAATAAAATATATTTTCTTTTGCATTGACCTAAACATTTCTACAAAGTTGATCATGTGTTCTACAGCATGGCCTCAAGAAATTTCCCAAATTATAAATTTTACAAGACTGAATTACCTGGCCAAAGTGCAATATAAGAAGTAACAACACTGATAGTAAAGAATGCAAACAAACAAAAAGTTAAGAGACTTTCTTAAATATGTTATGGT
The DNA here is from genome assembly GCF_000754665.1 of Bison bison bison. NCBI lineage: Eukaryota > Metazoa > Chordata > Mammalia > Artiodactyla > Bovidae > Bison > Bison bison. The sequence goes on from NW_011494870.1 coordinate 4,948,353, forward strand.
CAAGAATAACATGAAGTTATATACTCTTTAGAAAATAATAATAATGACTAGTTTACATAATGTTCCTATAAGTCAAAAATTATAATCCGGAAGTAAATTATTTCTCTAAATTACTCCATTACTAAACAAATAATGATCATGAATTTTAAAATTTAATGCATGAAGTAAAGGGAAACAAAACTGTAGCAGAAACAATTACTAAAATAAATTTAAGAATTAACATCTGTAAAAGAAAAAAAAAAAGAAATCAGGCAGTGATTCTTTTAAGAAAAATTATTGATGGCTCCTAACTAGCGAGCAGGATGAATATAAATGAGGGGGAAAAAACCAATACACACAGCTTGCAACTGATAACTTCCTCAGACCAGTTTTCATTTGGATTTTATAATGCTCCACTACACTAAATTCCCTTGTAGTTCTCTAGTCCTCCCTTTGTTTCTTTCAAAATTTGCTTTTCCTTTATGAATTCCAAATATTGGAGCTGTCCACTGTGGATCCTTAGTCCTCTTCTCCTGAGGCTTTGAATTGTTGTTGCTCAGTCCCAATATTCTGTTTGACTCTGCC
>NW_011494870.1:4949016-4950474 GCF_000754665.1 Bison bison bison
TTCCAGATGGATTTCCTTTAGGATTGACTGTTTGATCTCCTTGCAATCCGAGGGACTCTCAGGAATCTTCTCCAGCACCACAATTCAAAAGCATTAATTCTTCGGCACTCACCCTTCTTTGTGGTCCAACTCTCATCTGAACATGACAACTGGAAAAACCATAGCTTTGACTCTACGGACCTTTTTTGGCAAAGTAACGTCTCTGCTGTTTAATGCAGTGTCTAGGTTTGTCATAGCTTTTCTTCCAAAGAGCAAGCATCTTTTAAATTCATGGCTGTAGGTCACTGTCTGAAGGGATTCTGGAGCCCAAGAAAATAAAATCTGTCACTGTTTCCACTTTTTCCTCATCTATTTGTCATGAACGGATGGAACCAGATGCCACGACTTTAGGTTTTTGAATGTTGAGTTTTAAGGCATATTTTTCACTCTTCTCTTTCACCCTCATCAGAAGGCTTTTTAGTTCTTCTTTGATTTCTGCCATTAAAGTGGTATCATCTGAATATCTAAGTTTGTTGATATTTCTCAGCAATCTTGATTCCAGTTTGTGAGTCATCCTGCCTAGAATTTCACATGATGTACTCTGTATAAAAGTTAAATAAGTAGGGTGACAATGTATAGCCTTGACATATCCCTTTCCCTACTTTGAACCAGTCCATCATTCCATGTCCATTTTTAACTGTTGCCTCTTATCCTGCATACAGGTTTCTCAGGAGGCAGGTAAATGTTAGTTGCCCAGTCATGTATGACTCTTTGCAACCCCATGACTGTAGCCCACCAGGCTCCTTGTCCATAGAATTCCCCAAGAATACTGGAGTGGGTTGCCAGATCTCTTCTCCAGGGGATCTTCCTGGCCCAGGGATTTAACCTGAGTCTCTTTCATGCATGCAATCCTGCATCATAGGCTGATTCTTTACCACCTGAGCCATCAGGAAAGCCATCTTTTGAAGAATTTTCCACAGTTTGTTGTGATCAAAGGTTTTATTGTAGTCAGTGAAGTAGATGTAGACTTATTTTTGGAATTCCTTTGCCTTTTCTATGATCCATTTGATGTTGGTAATTTGATCTCTGGTTCCTTTGCCTTTTCTAAATCCAGCTTGTACATCTGGAAGTTCTTGGTTCATGTACTACTGACGCCTGGCTTAAAGGATTTTGAGCATTTCTTTGCTAGCATGTGAAATGAGTATAATTGTACCATAGTTTGAACATTCTTTGGGATTGAAATGAAAACTTACTTTTTCCAGTTCTGTGGCCACTGCTGAGTTTTACAAATTTGTTGACATATTGAGTGCAGCACTTTCATAGCATCATCTTTTAGTATTCGATATAGCTCAGGCAGAATTCCATCACCTCCACTAGCTTTGCTTGTAATAATACTTCCTAAGGCCCACTTAGCTTCACACTACAGGATATCTGGCTCTAGGTGAGTGATCACACCATCATGGTTTTCCAGGTCATTAA
>NW_011494870.1:4950587-4953066 GCF_000754665.1 Bison bison bison
ATTTAAGAGAGTCCTGTTTATTCCCCTTCCATATTATATAACCCAATGCATTCTCTTCACTCCTCAGCCCTACTCTGGTCCAAGCTGTAAATCTTTCTCACCTAGATTATTCTAGGCAGCCTCTTTACTAGCTTCAATTCCACATGTGCCTCCTCTACCACTATTTTCTGCACAGCAGTGACAGAGAGTTGTCTTTTTAATATAGACATATTCTGTGTGTTTTTTTTAATATTTGTTTATTTAGCTGCATTGATCTTAGTTTCAGCATACAAGATCTTCATTTTCTCAGGCAAATGTTCCATCGTGGTGCATGGGCTCTCTAGTTGTGCCACACTGACTCAGTGGTTGCGGTGCAAAGACTTAGTTGCTCCCCAGCATATGGGATCTTAGTTCCCCTACCAGGGATCAAACCCACATCATCTGTGTTGCAAGGCAGATTCTTAACCACTGGAACACCAGGGAAGTCCAAAATAAAAACATATTCAAAATTCTTTGATAAATGACAGTGCAAATAAAATAATACCTAGTCTACACAAAAATCTGTGCAATAACATTTATACTAGCGTTATTAGTAATTGCCAAAACTTGGGAGCAACTAAATGTCCTTCAAGAGGTGAATGGGGACGTGTCCCGGGGCGCCAGCGGGGCCGCGTCGGCCTGAAGCACTGCCCGGGCCTGGGCTAGTCTAGGGCCCGGCGCGGCAGGGGCTGCGACTGCTAGGCAGGGTGAAGGGCCGCGGGGGAGGGCCAGTTCCCATCCCCCCAGCAGCATGGCATCCTGTGCTGAGCCCTCTGCTGCAGACCCTGAGCCCACTGCTCCGCCACCTGCTGGGGTCCCACCACTTGAGGACTTCGAGGTGCTGGACAGGGTGGAAGACGCTGAGGGCGAGGAGGAGGAAGAAGAGGAGGACCTGAGTGAACTGCCGCCACTTGAGGATGTGGGGCAGCCCCCACTGGAGGAGGCTGAGCAGCCCGGGGCCCTGGCCCGAGAGTTCCTGGCCGCCATGGAACCCGAGCCTGAGCCCGCCCCGGCCCCCGACGAGTGGCTGGACATCCTGGGGAATGGGCTGTTGAGGAAGAAGACGCTGGTTCCAGGCCCACCGGGCTCCAGCCGCCCGACTGAGGGCCAGGTGGTCACTGTGCGGCTGCAGACGTCGCTGGAGAATGGCACGCGGGTACAGGAGGAGCCGGAGCTGGTGTTCACCCTGGGCGACTGTGACGTCATCCAGGCCCTGGATTTCAGTGTCCCGCTCATGGACGTGGGGGAGACGGCTATGGTCACTGCTGACTCCAAGTACTGCTATGGCCCCCAGGGCAGCAGGAGCCCATACATCCCCCCACATGCGGCCCTGTGCCTGGAGGTGACTCTGAAGACTGCTGTGGATGGGCCTGACCTGGAGATGCTCAAGGGGCAGGAGCGTGTGCCCTGGCCAGCCGCAAGTGGGAGTGTGGCAATGCTCACTATCAGCGGGCCAACTTCGTGCTGGCTGCCAACTCCTACGACCTCGCCATCAAGGCCATCACTTGCAGTGCCAAAGTGGACATGACATTCGAGGAGGAGGAGCAGCTCCTGCAGCTGAAGGTGAAGTGTCTGAACAACCTGGCGGCCTCGCAGCTGAAGCTGGATCACTACGGCGCAGCGCTGCGCTCCTGCAGCCTTGTGCTGGAGCACCAGCCTGACAACATCAAGGCTCTCTTCCGCAAGGGCAAGGTGCTGGCCCAGCAAGGTGAGTATAGTGAGGCCATCCCCATCTTGAGAGCAGCCCTGAAGCTGGAACCTTCCAGCAAGATGATCCACGCAGAGCTCTCGAAGCTGGTGAAGAAGCATGCGGCCCAGAGGAGCACGGAGACCGCCCTGTACCGGAAGATGCTGGGCAACCCCAGCCGGCTGCCTGCCAAGTGTCCTGGCAAGGGTGCCTGGTCCATCCCATGGAAGTGGCTGTTTGGGGCAACTGCTGTCGCCTTGGGGGGCGTGGCTCTCTCTGTGGTCATTGCTGCCAGGAACTGACTGCCCAGGTGGCCACCATCCCCTCCACTCACCGTGGACCCCCACCCTGTGCTCCCTAACACCCCCAGGCTCCCTGTCCACTGTCCTAACTGGCCTAGCCCCTCCTCTGGGGCGGGGGCAGTGAGGTTTGGGGGTCACATGGCCCCGCGAGCAGGAGGGACTGAGCCCTATTGGAGGAAAGCAAGGCAGGGCCCTGACCTCACATCCAGCCCGGAGCAAGGGGGCCCTCATTGCTCCAGACCCGATTCCCACCCCACCCCCGGGGTGAGGTCCCAGCAGGGATCAGTCCCAGTATCCTCTTCCCAACAGGCCTGGGGGCAGCCCTCCCCCTGCCCAGCCCCTTTCCACCTTCCAGCCCCTCCTGCCCTGCCTGCTGCCCTCTCTCCAGACCCCCTCCACCCACACACAGTGAAATAAAAGCCTCCCACCCCGCTCAAAAAAAAAAAAAAAAAAAAGAGGGGAATGAAAAAGG
>NW_011494870.1:4953187-4968681 GCF_000754665.1 Bison bison bison
ATGAGGGTGGGAGGAAAGGGGTTATATAGGAGCTTTCTGTACTTTCTGCTCAATTCTTACATAAACTAAGCACTGCTAATAGTAAAATCTAGAAACTGAAACAAATTATTTAAACTGGTTACAATGATTGATAAAGATCCAAATAGTCAAAGCTATGGTTTTCCCAGTAATGGTGTACAGAGTAACTGAATGGGGTATGGTGTGAGGTGATAAAGTGGGGGAGTGAATGAGGGTGGGAGGAAAGGGGTTATATAGGAGCTTTCTGTACTTTCTGCTCAATTCTTACATAAACTAAGCACTGCTAATAGTAAAATCTAGAAACTGAAACAAATTATTTAAACTGGTTACAATGATTGATAAAGATCCAAATAGTCAAAGCTATGGTTTTCCCAGTAATGGTGTACAGAGTAACTGAATGGGGTATGGTGTGAGGTGATAAAGTGGGGGAGTGAATGAGGGTGGGAGGAAAGGGGTTATATAGGAGCTTTCTGTACTTTCTGCTCAATTCTTACATAAACTAAACACTGCTAATAGTAAAATCTAGAAACTGAAACAAATTATTTAAACTGGTTACAATGATTAATAAAGATCCAAATAGTCAGAGATATGGTTTTCCCAGTAATGGTGTACAGATCTACAGTGATGTGAGAGTTGAACCATAAGGAAGACCGAATGCCACAAAATTGATGCTTTTGAATTGTGGTGCTGGAGAAGACTCTTGAGAATCCCTTGGACAGCAAGGAGATCAAACCAGTCAATTCTAAAAGAAATCAACCCTGAATATTCATTTAAAGGACTGATGTTGAAACTCCAATACTTTGGCCACCTATTGCAAAGAGCTGACTCATTGGAAAAGACCCTGATGCTGGGAAAGATTGAAGGCAAAAGGAGAAGGGGGCGACAGAGGAATAGATGGTTAGATAGAATCACCAACTCAGTGGACATGAATTTGAGCAAACTCTGGGAGATAGTAAAGGACAGGGAAGCCTGGCGTACTGCAGTTCACGGGGTCTCAAAGAGCCAGACACGACTTAAAGACTGAACAACAACAATATGATCCACAAGATGCTTAGTACAGAGTACCCCATTCTTGGATATGGATTATTGAATTGTTCTCTACTTTACATAAAGAACTTTGCAAAATTAGTTATAATTTCCCCTTTTGATTGGATTGCCAGCACCTAATCTCCTTAACAGAAATTGCCCAAAAGCCATTAAACGACCTACATTACCTGCTTGGTTTTCCAAAAGCTTCTCAGGAACCTCTCCTGTTTCAGCCACCTTGTACTTCTTTCTTCCTTTCCTTCAGAGCTGGTTCTTCCTAATCTTCCAGGTCTGGATAAATGTCACCTCATAGTGAGGTGTTCCCATACTACTCTCTTAACCCTGTAGTTCTACTCCCAGGTTTTGTTACCTTCATAGCATTTATGGTGGTTTAGTTGCTAAGTCATGTACGACTCTTGCAACCCCAGGCTACAGTCCATGAGATTCTCCAGGCAAGAATACTGGAGTAGGTTGCCATTTCCTTCTTCAGGGGATCTTCTCAACCCAGGAATCGAACCCAGGTCTCCTGCATTGCAGGCAGATTCTTTACCAACTGAGCTACAAGGGAAGCCTAACAATTTGTAATTACTTGTTTGCTTACTTATTTACCATTGTTCTTATCCACTTGGCTATGTAATCCTGAAGAGCCTGTAACAATTTATGTTTTGTTCATTAGTAATTACTCAGTGCTTTGAGCAGAGTCAGGCACAAAGCTGATGGTCAGTAATTGGGCAATTGGTAGAGACAATGTTTCTAAGATCAGATATGGAAAGAATGTCATAAACACATTTTTATCCTAATATGACAAATTTAATAAAATGAACAGTTTACTAGAAAAAAGTGAATTTCTAAAAATAATCCAAGTGGGAATAGAAAATCTGAATACTTATGGAATAAATTGAGATGATTATTAAAGCACTAACTCTGTGGAGGATACAAGGCTAAGAATATTTTAAGGGTGATTTTCCCTAAACCTTTAAGAACAAAGCAATTCCTATGTTATTTAAAATGCTATTGAACTTAGAGCAAGATTAATTTATCCCTTATTAACTTTTTGAATCACAAAATATAGCCAGTTCACATAAGAATAAAGATTTAAAAATCCTAAATAAAATTAATGACAGCTTATATACAGACTGTATTAAAATAATATGCTATGAACATTTTATTAAGTCTAGAAAAAGACGGATTGATCCCCAGTTCATTTTATGAATTACAGAAATAGCTAGCTCACTTAAGAATAGAAATTCAAAAAACCCTAAATAAATAATAGCAACACAAATACACTATTTTATTAAAACATGAATGTGTTGGCTTTGTCACAGATGTGCAAAATATTTTAAAGTATAAAATTTATTAAAATAATTTATCGTATCAAGAGATCAAAGAAAGTGAAAAAATTATGTGATCATCTCAATTGATGCTAAAAGGACATTTAAGAAATTCAGCTCCAGGGGATGAAGAAAGGTTTTGCAAAGTAGGATATATATTCAGTGTGATAAGAACTATTCTAAAATCTGAAGCAAATATTTGCACTAAATATCAAAAATTAAGAAACTGTAGAGTGATATTTGACAGTGCATTTTATCCCTGTAAGTCTTAATTTCCATATCTGTAAAATGGAGGTAAATAATATAATTTCTTTTATGTGATTTTTATTGTTTTTATATATTATTTATAAATAGATTTACCCAATACCTATTGGAGAGTAATAGAAATTAATTTTGTGTGTATTTCCTCTTCATTCTGAAAACATTAGGCTTAGTTTCATTTTGAATGGTGAATGCATAGCAGTCTAGGCAACTTACAAGGAAAAGACTTCAGCAAGACAGGGCAGAAAAAGTGTGATATTTATGATTTTGTGTTATGAGAGCTCAGAAAGCAAGCTAAGGAAGATAGGCCTTGGATCTAGAGTTTCAGATTCCCAAGCCTCAACATTGAATGGCCTCATAATAAATACATGGCCTTGGAAAACTAGATGCCAGTGGACTAGAAGAAAAAGCTGCCATGAGGGTTACTCTGAAAGAGTCCAGAGAACTGCATCTCTTTGCCTCGCCTGGCTCAATTATACCTGGCATATGTCATGTACCCTTACCTTGCTAGATTTTCTAAGAATCAAAGTCATTTTGCCTGTGCCTTGAGATCTGATAGTTATTCGCTTATGGTTTGAGGTAATTTTATATCATTTTCATGCTTTAAGATCATACTCCAGTTGAGTCAGATTTCTGGGGAAGATGCTTCTGTGGTACATCCCAGGATGATAGTGAACCCTAAGAGGACTAGTGGATACCATATCAAGATAGAAAATAGATGTCTCAATTTGAGGCTAGCCCTAGGGCATGTTGAACTGCGAGTGATGGAGTGTTGACAGCTCTGTGATAAATACTATATGCCTATTTATAATATCAATAGAATCTAGCATTATCATTATTATCATTATTAATGTTTAGTTTTGCCTTGGAATTTCTATCCAGTGAAATAAAAGAAACTGTAGCAGTTTCTTCTGGATTTTTAAATTTTATATTATTATTTAAAATTATACTTGGAGATCTTATTATTTTTAAATAGGAGTATTAGTTACCTGGAAAAGTCTAAAAGATTTGACTGTAAAGCTCTGAAGTTTAACAATATGAACAGAGTTCAATAAGAGTGCTTCTCACAAAATAGCTATATATAACTTCACATAGATCTTATAAATGAGTAATAACCCTTCATAAAATATATAAAGGAAATATGCTGTTCCAAATAGCAATTTAAACTTAAAATCTGGAATATCTATGTAAAAAATTTCTATAAAACATTTACTGAGAGACTTAAAAGAATTAAAGAATTGGAAAGACCTAATCTGTTCTCAGATAATCAAGGCTTGAAAGATGTCAGAGTTCCCCAAATGTATCATAAATTATATAACACAAAGAGTGCAGTGAATTTTTGGCTATATCTGATGAAATGATTTTGAAATTATGAAATACGTCCCACTGTAATAACCAAGAAAGAAACATTAACCTAGAAACAATAATATATTTGATATCTGCACTACTGAATATTAAAATTGTTGTAATAGTTACAACAGTTACAATAGTGAGTTGGAAAGAGAACAATGAAATAAAGTAAAAATCTAGAAATAGACTTAAGCATGTGTTAAAAACAGCACAGTAAGCAGAATTTGGGCTTCCCTGTAGCTCAGACAGTAAAGAATCTGCCTGCAATGCAGGAGACCTGGGTTCAATCCCTGGCTTGGGAAGATACCCTAGAGAAGGCAATGGCAACCTACTGGATGGACAAAGGAGCCTGGAAGGCTACAGTTCATGGGTTCACAAAGAGTTGGACGTGACTGAGCAAATAACACTTAAGCAGAATTTACATGAAAAGTGGTGCTGGAAATTTTGGTTGATTAGTAAGGAAAGCAAAAAACAAACTGTATCTTATATGTATTATAGAATTAAATAGATTTAGATGTTACATGGTTATATATTTAATATAAAATGAGGATATAAAGTAATATCTGAATCAAGGATGTAGAAATGTTTTCTAAACTTAAAGCAAGTCTTTTAAAAATATCTTGATATAAAAAGATTGATGATTTGGATTCTGTAACTATTTGGATTTTTCTTTACAATAACTCACTATAATCAAGGTCCATGAATGGAATGGAGTGTTAGCTCCATAAATCAAGGTAAATTGGATGTTGTCAAGCAGGAGATGGCAAGAGTGAACATCGACGTTTAGGAATCAGTGAACTAAACTAATGAGAATGGGCAAATTTAATTCAGATGACCATTATATCTACTATTGTGGGCAAGAATCCCTTAGAAGAAATGGATAGCCCTCATAGTCAACAAGAGAGTCCGAATGCAGTACTTGGGTGCAGTCTAAAAAATGACAGAATGATCTTGTTTCATTTAAAGGCAAACCATTCAACATCACAGTAATCCAAGTCTATGCCCCAACAACTAATGCTAATGCTAATGAACAGTTCTGTGAAGACCTACAAGACCTTCTAGAACTAACAACAACAAAAAATGTCCCTCTCTTTGAAAGGGATTGGAATGCAAAATTAGGAAGTCAAGAAATACCTGGAGTAACAGACAAGTTTGGCCTTAAAATACAAAATGAAGCGGGACAAAGGCTAACAGAGTTTTGCCAAGAGAACACACTAGCCATAGCTAACACCCTCTGCCAGCAACACAAGAGACAGCTCTACATGTGGACATCACCAGATGGTCAATACCAGAACAGATTGATTATTTTCTTTGCAGCTGAAAATGGAGAAGCTCTATACAGTCAGCAAAAACAAGACCTGGGGCTGACTGTGGCTCAGATCATGAGCTCCTTATTGAGTGGGTTGCCATTTCCTTCTCCAGGGGATCTTCCCCACCCAGGGATCAAACCTGGGTCTCCTGCATTGTGGGTGGTTTCTTTACTGACTGAGCCATCAAGGAAGCTCCCTTATTGAAAAATTCAGGCTTAAATTGAATAAAGTAGGGAAAGCTACTAGACCATTCAGGTATGACCTAAATTATACAGTGTATGTAATTATACAATTATACAGTGAAAGTCACAAATAGATGCAAGGTATTAGATCTGATAGAGTGCCTGAAGAATAATGGGCAGAAGTTCTTGACATTGTACAGGAGGCGGTGATCAGGACTGTCCCCCCCAAAAAGAAATGCAAATGGCAAAATGGTTGTTTGAGGAGGCCTTACACATAGAAAAAGAAGAGAAGCAAAAGGCAAAGGAAAAATATATACCCATCTGAATGCAGAGTTCCAAAGAATAGCAAGGAGAGGTAAGAAAGCCTTTGTCAGTGATCAATGCAAAGAAATAAAGGAAAACAATAGAATGGACAAGACTAGAGATATCTTCAAGAAAATTAAGAGATACTAAGGGAACATTTCATGCAAAGATGGGTACAAAAAAGGACCTAACAGAAATGGTATGGACCTAACAGAAGCAGAAGATAAGAAGATAAGGTGGCAAGAATACACAAAATGATACAAAAAAAGATCTTCATGACCCAGATAACCATGAAGATGTGATCACTAACCTAGAGCCAGACATCCAGGAATGTGAAGTCAAGTGGGTCTTAGGAACAAACCTAGTGGTGGTGATGAAATTCCACCTGAGCTATTTCAAATCCTAAAAGATGATGCTGTGAAAGTGCTGCAACCAATATGCCAGCAAATTTGGAAAACTCAACAGTGATCATAGGATTGGAAAAGGTCAGATTTCATTCCAATCCCAAAGAAAGGCAATGCCAAAGAATGTTCAATCTACTGCACAATTGCACTCATCTCACATGCTAGCAAAGTAACGCTCAAAATCCTCCAAGCTAGGCTTCAACAGTATGTGAACTGAGAAATTCTGGATGTTCAAGCTGGATTTAGAAGAGGCAGAGGAACCAGAGATCAAATTGCTAGCATCTGTTGCGTCATCGAAAAAGCAAGAGTTCCAGAAAAACATCTGCTTCTGCTTTATTGACTAAGCCAATGCCACTGACTGTGTAGATCGCAACAAACTGTGGAGAATTCTTAAAGAGAAGGGAGTACCAGACCACCTTACCTGCCTCCTGAGAAATCTGTATGCAGGTCAAGAAGCAGCAGTTAAAACCAGACATGGAACAATGGACTGGTTCCAAATTGAGAAAGGAGTACATCAAGGGTGTATATTGTCACCCTGATTATTTAACATATATACGGAGTACATCATGCGAAATGCCAGGCTGGATAAAGCATAAGCTAAAATCAAGATTGCTGGGAGAAATATCAATAACCTCAGATATGCAGATGATACCACCTTTAAGACAGAAAGTAAAGAGGAACTAAGGAGCCTCTTGATGAAGGTGAAAGAGGAGAGTGAAAAAACTGGCTTCAAATTCAACATTCAAAAAACTAAGATCATGACTTCCAGTCCCATCCATTCAATTCAGTTGCTCAGTCACGTCCAACTCTTTGCAACCCCATGGACTGAAGCATGCCAGGCTTCCCTGTCCATCACCAACTCCTGGAGCTTTCTCAAACTCATGTCCATTAAGTCAATGATGCCATCCAACCATCTCATCCTCTGTCATCCCCTTCTCCACCATCTCATTCATTGAACTGGGACTGGCGATTTGTTTCACATATGATAATATACATGTTTTAATGCCATTCTTCCAAATCATCCCACCCTTGCCCTCTCCCACAGAGTCCAAAAGACTGTTCTATACATCTGTGTCTCTTTTGCTGTCTCACATACAGGGTTATTGTTACCATCTTTCTAAATTCCATATATATGCATTAGTATACTGTATTTGTGTTTTTCATTCTGGCTTACTTCATTCTGTTTAATAGGCTCCAGTTTCATCCACTTCATTAGAACTGATTCAAATGTATTCATTTTAATGGCTGAGTAATATTCCATTGTGTATATGTACCACAGCTTTCTTATCCACTTGTCTTCTGATGGACATCTAGGTTGCTTCCATGTCCTGGCTATTATAAACAGTGCTACGGTGAACACTGGGGTACACATGTCTCTTTCAGTTCTGATTTCCTTGGTGTGTATGCCCAGCAGTGGGATTGCTGGGTCATATGGCAGTTCTAAGAATTTATGTTTGAACTGTGGTGTTGGAGAAGTCTCTTGAGAGTCCCTTGGACTGCAAGGAGATCCAATCAGTCAATCCTAAAGGAAATTTCCTAAAGGAAATCAGTCCTGAATATTCATTGGAAGGACTGATGCTGAGCCTGAAACTCCAATACTTTGGCCATCTGATACGAAGAGCTGACTCATTGTTCAGAAGAGGATGACAGAGGATGAGATGGTTGGTGGAATCCCTGACTCGATGGACATGAATTTGAGCAAGCTCTGGGTGTTGGTGATGGATGGGGAAGCATGGTGTGCTGCAGTCCATGGGGTGACCAAGAGTTCGACACAACTGAGAGACTGAACTGAACTGAATTGATAAAATATATCTTTGATACTTGAAACTAATATAATATTGTTAATCAACTATACTTCAGTAAAACATTATATACTTTAAAAAATCATGCTAGGAAAATATTTTAATTACATGAGAAATACTCATTTTAGACTATGAAGTGAAAGTATTATTTAGAAAAGGCAGAGGAACCAGAGATCAATTGCCAACATTCATTGGATCATTGAAAAAGCAAGAGGATACTAGAAAAACATGTACCTCTGCTTTATTGACTATGTCAAAGCCTTTGACTGTGTGGTGGTGGTGGTGGTTTAGTTGCTAAGTCGTGTCTGACTCTTGCCACCCCACGGACTGTAGCCTGCCAGGCTCCTCTGTCCATGGGATTTTCCAGGCAAGGATACTGGAGTGGATTGCCATTTCCTTCTCCAGGGGATCTTCCCGACCCAGGAATCGAACCCAGGAATCAAACCCAGGTCTCCTGCTTTGCAGGCAGATTCTTTACTGACTGAGCTATAAGGGACTGTGTGGATAATAGCAAACTGTGGAAAATTCTTAAAGAGACTACCAGACCACCTGACAAGCCTCCCGAGAAGTCTGTATGCAGGTCAAGAAGCAAGAGTTAGAATTGGACTTGAAACAACAGACTGGTTCCAAATTGGGAAAGGAGTATGTCAAGGCTGTATGTTGTTACCCTGCTTATTTAAGAGTACATCATGTGAAATGCCAGGCTGGATGAAGAACAAGCTGAAAGCAATATTGCTGGGAGAAATATCAATAACCTTAGATACACAGATGATGGCACAAAATTGAAGAAGAACTAAAGAGCCTGCACTCATCTCACACACTAGTAAAGTGATGCCTAAAATTCTCCAAACCAGGCTTCAGCAATACGTAAACCCTGAATTTTAAGATGTTCACACTGGTTTTAGAAAAGGCAGAGGAACCAGAGATCAAATTGCCAACATCTGCTGGATCATCAAAAAAGCAAGAGAGTTCCAGAAAATCATCTATTTCTGTTTTATTGACTATGCCAAAGCCTTTGACTGTGTGGATCACAACAAACTGTGGAAAATTCTTAAAGATTTGGGAATACCAGACCACCTGTCCTGCCTCCTGAAAAATCTGTATGGAGGTCAAGAAGCAAATGTTAGAACTAGACATGGAAGAAAAAACTGGTTCCAAATCGGGAAAGGAGTACGTCAAGGCTGTATATTGTCACCCTGCTTATTTAACTTATATTCAGAGTACATCATGAGAAACGCTGGGCTGGAAGAAGCACAAGCTGGAATCAAGATTGCTGGAAGAAATATCAATAACCTCAGATATGCAGATGACACCACCCTTATGGCAGAAAGTGAAGAGGAACTAAAAAGCCTCTTGATGAAAGTGAAAGAGGAGAATGAAAAAGTTGGGTTAAAGCTCAACGTTCAGAAAACTAAGATCATGGCATGCAATCCCATCACTTCATGCAAATAGATGGGAAAACAGTGGAGACAGTGGCTGACTTTATTTTTCTAGGCTCCAAAATCACTGCAGATGGTGATTGTAGCCATAAAATTAAGACACTTACTCCTTGGAAGGAAAGTTTTGACCAACCTAGGCAGCATATTAAAAAGCAGAGACATCACTTTGTCAACAAAGGTCCGTCTAGTCAAGGCTATGTTTTTTCCAGTGGTCATGTATGGATGTGAGAGTTGGACTGTAAAGAAAGTTGAGCACCGAAGAACTGATGCTTTTGAACTGTGGTGTTGGAGAAGACCTTTGAGAGTCCCTTGGACAGCAAGGCAATCAAACCATTCCATCCTAAAGGAAGTCAATCCTGAATTTTCACTGGAAGGACTGATGCTGAAGCTGAAATTCCAATACTTCGGCCACCTGATACAAAGAACTGACTTATTTGAAAAAAACTCTGATGCTGGGAAAGATTGAAGGCAGGAGCAGAAGGGGACAACAGAGGATGAGGTGGTTGGATGGCATCACTCACTGAATGGACATGACTTTAAATAGGCTCTGGGAGTTGGTGATGGACAGGGAGGCCTGGCATGCTGCAGTCCATGGGGTCGCAAAGAGTCAGACATGACTGAGTGACTGAACTGGACTGTATTATCTCCATAGAAAATTTGATGAAATAGCATATCTTAAAATGTTAGTAGTAGTTAACTCTAGATTGTGGATATATGGGTGGTTCTGAGTATATATTTTATATTTTTATGTAACTTCCTTTTTTCCCAATAATCACATATAATTTTGTAATAAAAGAAAACAATAAATGTTATTTTTCAAAATATAATTAAATGTTAACTAAAGCTTGAAAATGTATAGGAAACTATAAAATGATAATAATACTAAATTTTTGTCCTAGCATCTAAAATTATTATTCTTGTTGAATTACCTTTTTCAATAGAAGAAGGCATTAAGAAGGAAAATGTAGCCAAACGAAATCAGCTTTGGAAGAAATATGAAGATTCATTTTAGCTTTTTCTTAGGGGGTATTCTTTAGTGATTATTGCAGATGGAGGAATATTGATAATTTGTTAAAAGAAAACCCATTTCACGAAAATAATACTTGAATTGGCAAAGTTTCATATTTAATACTGTTAAAGACATATCTTTATCGTGCCTACTCTTAAATATCATGAGTATACAGGTTTGAGACATGCTTTACATTACAGACAATATGTGGAAAGTCCAGCATAATGAAGTAAATGTCAATCACCTAGACCAAGTTTCTCAGACTTTAGTGAGCACATGCTCACCTGGGGGATGTTATTACTGGGTTGGCCGAAAGATTCATTTGGTTTTTACATAAGATGGCTGTCGTAGTGCTTTGTTATCTTTAACTTCATTCAAAACAATTTTGTTGGATTGTATTGTGAAAGCTGTCATTTCAGCATGCATTAAAAATAGCTTATCAAAATTGGTGAATTTTTGTGTAGGCATTTTAATATTGAAGATAGAAGGCAAAAGGCAACATTGTGGTATATTATGCTTTATTATTTTAAGGAACATAAAAACACATCTGAAGAAGATTTGTCTAGAATATGGAGAAGGTGCTGTGACTGATCAAATGTGTCAAAAGTGGTTTGTGAAATTTCGTACTGGAGGTTTTTCACTGGACAATGCTCCATGCTCAGGTAGACAAGTTGAAAGTGATAGCAATCAAATCAAGACATTGAGAACAGTCAACGTTATACCACATGGGAGATAGCTGACATACTCAAAACATGCAAATCAAACATTAGAACTCATCTGCACCAGCTTGGTTATGTTAACTGCGTAACATAAGTGAAAAAAACCTTGACTGTATTTTCACATGCTATTCTCTACTTAAGCATAAGCAAAACATTCCATTTTTAAAACAAATTGTAATGGGTGATGAAAAATGAATGCTGTACATTAATATGAAACAGAAGAGATTGTGGAGCAAGCTAAATGAACCACCCCCAACCACAGTAAAGGCCAGTCTTCATCCAAGAAGGTGATGCTGTGTATATGGTAGGATTAGAAGGATGTCCTCTGTTATGAGCTCCTTCCAGAAAACCAAGTGATTAATTCCAATAAGTTCTGCTCCCAATTAGACCAACTGAAAGCAACACTCAGTGAAAAGCATCTGGAATTAGTCAACAGAAAATGCATAATCTTCCATCAGGATAATGCAAGACCCCTTGCTTCTTTGATGACCAGGCAAAAAGTGTTACAGCTTGGCTGGGAAGTTCTGAATCATCTGCTGTATTCACCAGACATTACACTTTTGGATTTTCCATTTATTTCGATCTTTACAAAATTCTCTTAATGGAAGAAATTTCAATTCCCTGGAAGATTATAAAAGACACCTGTAAAAGGTATCTCCTAAAAAAGATAATAAGTCTTGGGAAGATGGAATTATGAAGTTGCCTGAAAAATGGCAGGAGGTAGTGGAATAAGACTATGTTATTGAATATGTTGTTCAGTAAAGTTCTTGGTGAAATGAAAACAAAGTTCCTTCAGTTTTTACTTTAAAACTGAAGGAAGTTTTTGGCCAACCAATGAAATACAGATTCTGTTCTGGGATGAGGCATGAGATACTGCATTTCCAGGAAGTTCCTAGGTGATACCTATGCTGCTGATCTGTGGACTGTTCTCAGAGTAGCAAGAGTTTTTCTTGTTCCTGGATCTGCAACTGATCCTGGTATTATTAGTTCTTGCCATCTTTCTTTATATATTAATAAAACTGAGACTTAAATTCAGGCTTTTTAAATAGGGAGGGGTGAAATTATTTTTTGTTGTTGTTCAAAAAAATGAATTTCAAAGTGCTTATTAAATTTCAAGTCTTACCTAATAGCATTCTCAGTTCTCTACATAATATTTTTCTAGGGGCATTGTTGCTTTTTTTTTTTTTTTTTTAAGTGACTAAAGGGATTTGAACTTCCCCAGTGGCTCAGTGGTAAAGAATTCATCTGCCATGCAGGAGCTGCAAGAGATGCAGTTCAATCCCTGGGTTAGGAAGATCCTCTGGAGGAGGGCGTGGCAATCCCATGAACAGAGGAACCTGACAAGTTACAGTCCATAGAGTCACAAAGAGTCAGACATGACTGAAGCAACTTGGCATACATGCACATACAAAAAAAGATATATCCTACTCCTGTGTTATTAAAACAGTTACAAAAAAGTCAGTAAGCAACTTTGACATTATCAGTTGCCCTTTTCTTTAGTGACCTATACAATTATTTTTCCATATATATCACACATCTTAGCAAAGCTTATTAGTTGTTTTCTGCACTTAAAAAGTGATACAAGTGTGTGACCAGTAGCAGTAAGTCAAAATGTCTTAATTGTGAAGAGAATACAAAATGAGATAAATGAGTTATTGATAACATTTTGTTTTCATGAGTTGCAGGAAGCTGAAATAATTTTGCAATGTGAACACTTTTCTCCAAATTAAGCAGCAACTTCCTTTCACTGAATTCTCTTGCCCTGTCAGCCAACTGCTCTCCACAAATATCCCTAAGTAAATAGCATGTGTTTCTCCAAGGATTTTTTTTTCCCCCAGTAAGATGTAAGATGTAAGACTGATAGTGCATAGAGAATGAACAACCAACACCTTTGTCATGGATCTTTTACTCTGGTTTTCAAAATTGTCATTCAGTGCTATAATTAGAGGACTAAAGGGAAATCTATAGTTTTTGAGACTAGCTAAATTCTTAACAAAAAGTCTCAGCTTGCTTTTAGAATATATAATTCTGTTACTTAAGTAAAACCTTTTATATTTCATAAAAAGTATGATATTAACACAAAGATTAGTAACCTACTCAAATATGTTTATCACCCACCTGAAGAAATAAATTACTACTAATATTATTTCATGAGCTTCCCAGGTGGCTCAGTGGTAAAGAATCCACTTGCCAATGCAGAAGACTCAGGTTTGATTCCTGGGCCAGGAAGATCCCCTGGAGGAGGAAATGGCAACAAACTCCAGCATCCTGGCCTGGAAAATCCATGGTCAGCGGAGCCTGGCAGACCACAGTCCATGGGGTTGCAGAGTCGGACACAACTGAGCAAGCAGTATGGTTTCATAGGACATATATTCTTCTACAGCTTTCTTTTTTCTGATGTTACCTTTGTATGGTTTGTTCTTTCCTCCAGTTCATTCATATTCACTTCTATAAAGTATTCCACTGTATGACTATACCACAATTTAGTGATCAGTTCACTTATTGATGAACTTTTAAATTGTGTATTCATCAGGATGTAGGCTACATGCAAATCATAGTGGCGTGAGATAAAACATTTAATTTTTATTTACTTGAATTTTGCCTATAATACACATCCTGTACTACCCAGCCTGGGTGGAACCTAGCCTGACAGGACCTCCACCACGTGCAGTGTTATGTTACTCCGTAAGGAAAATCACTGAGGTGAATCATACAGTCTCTTAAAAAGTTCCACCCAGACTGACTTGACCCAAGTTCCTTCTGTTCAGATTTTATTGCCATAGAAAGTCATATACTGCTACTGCTACTACTGCTAAGTCGCTTCAGCTGTGTCCGACTCTGTGTGACCCCATAGAAGGCAGCCCACCAGGCTCCCCCGTCCCTGGGATTCTCCAGGTAAGAACACTAAAGTGGGTTGCCATTTCCTTCTCCAATGCATGAAAGTGAAAAGTGAAAGTGAAGTCACTCAGTCGTGTACGACTCTTAGCGGCCCCATGGACTGCGGCCCACCAGGGTCCTCTGTCCATGGGATTTTCCAGGCAAGAGTACGGGAGTGGGGTGCCATTGCCTTCTCCATAGAAAGTCACATGGTCACACTTAATTCCAAAGTGTGTGTGTGTGTGTGTGTGTGTGTGTTGCTAAGTTGTGGCTGACTCTTTGTGACCCCCATGGACTGTAGCCCACCAGCCTCCTCTGTCCATGGAATTCTCCAGGCAACAATACTGGAGTGGGTTGCCATTTCCTTCTCCAGGGGATCTTCCTGATCAAGGGATAAAACCTGGATCTCCACATTACAGACAGGTTCTTTAGCGGCTGAGCCACTAGAGAAACCACAGATTACAAAGGAGTAAGTTAAAACTGTGTAACCATGTCATGTAATCCAAAGAGGAGACTCATAATAATAGCCAGTAGCTATATGATAACTGCAAGTCGTTTTCAAAGTTTTGTCTTGCTAACAATCCTGATATGAACTTAAATGTATTTAATTTCATATGCATATATGTAAAAGTTCCTAAGGCTAAATAGACTTAGAATTGGAATCGCTAGGTCATAAAAGTATGGACACTCAACTTTCTGGAAATTATCAGAATACTCTCTAGAGTAATACAAATATACACTCCCACCAGCAGTGTATAAAAGGTATCCTTGTGCTGTATTCTCAGTAGCATCTTCTGTTTTCTGCCATTCTGATAGTTATGCACTGGCAATTGTATAATATCCCTTTATCTCTTTACTACAAGTTGAGGTATTTATTTTTAATGTTTATTAGCCATTTAGGTTTCCTTTTCTGTGACTTGACTATTCAAGTACTTTGTCCATTTTTCAAGCATTTTATCTTTTGCATATTAGTTCATGGGGTATATCAGTTACTTTTGAATACTAATCCCTTGTGATATTGGTATGACAAATATTTTTCCCTACTTTACAGTCTAAATCATTTTTCCATTGATGAAAGTGGGGTGTTAAAGTCCCCAACTATTTTTGTGTTACTGTCCATTTCTTCTTTTATGGTGATTAGTATTTACCTTATATTTTGATGCTCCTATGTTGGATTCATATATATTTACAATTGTTGAATCTTTTTCTTGGATTGACCCTTGATCATTAATTACTGTCCTTTGTCTCTTGTAACAGTCTTTATTTTAAAGTCATTTTGTCTGATATAAGTATTGCTCCTCCAGCTTTCTTTTGCTTTCCATTTGCATGGAATACTTTTTTCCATCCTCTCACTTTCAGTCTGTATGTGTCCTTAGATCTGAAGTGGGTTTCTTGTAGACAGGATATATATGAGTCTTGTGTGTGTGTGTGTGTGTGTATATATATATATACACACACAAGCT
>NW_011494870.1:4968781-4979324 GCF_000754665.1 Bison bison bison
GTATATATATATAAAAAAAAAAGCCACTACCTTCCCGGCTTGTACATAGCTACTCCCCCAACCCCTGCAGGAGGCCCTCCAATACTAGCAGGTAAGTCTAGTCCAGTCTTTTTTGAGATTACTTCTTTTTTCTCTTCCTGGTGTGCAAGAGACCCTGTGTGTAGCTTCCAAAAGTGGATTTTATGTTTCCCTCAGTTCTGTGGCATTTCTGCAATGAAACTCCACTGGCCTTCAAAGCTAGATTCTCTAGGGGCTCTTCCTCCTATTGCCAGACCCCCTCAGGCTGGGGAGCCTGATGTGGAGCTCAGAACTTTGACTCCTGTGGGAGAATGTCTGTGGTATAATTATTTTCCAGTTTGTGCATAGCCTATCCAGTGCATATGGGATTTGATTTTTATCATGATTGTACCTCTCCTACCATCTCATTGTGACTTCTTCTTTGTCTTTGAAGGTTCCACCGTTTTTTGTCAATGATTGTTTAACAGTTAGTTGTGATTTTAGTGTTTCCATAAGAATAGGTAAATTCATGTGCTACTCCATCATTTTGTCTCCAAGCCCTGTTGATGTTTGACTATTGGTGTTTTTGACTTGCCATTCTGCAAGTAGTAATTGTTCCACCATCTCTGGCAATGTACTTGCAGTGCACCCCTCAGCCTTGGGGAAGCTCCACCAGGCCCCTCCACCTATAATATCTTGATGTTTGGTAAGGAGTATAGATTTTTTTAAGATTCCATCCACCCATACTAGAGGGCCTTAAAAACAAATAACTTTATACCCCCAGTATGTAGAAAAGTACCTAGGATAGGGTATATGCTCTCTTACTATGGGTGGAAGAAAGTGTTAGTTGCTCAGTTGTGTCCGATTCTTTGTGACCCCATGGACTGTAGACCACCAGGCTCTTCTGTTGATGGGATTCTTCAGGTAAGAATACTGGAGTAGGTTGCCATTTCCTTCTCCAGGGGATCTTTCCAACCCAGAGTTGGACACAACTGAAGTGACTAAGCATGCACATCTCTTATACTATCTCAACTAAAGGAGGTGATGGTCCTAATCTACCTCTTTGTACAGATACATCTGTAGCTTTGGGTCCATTTATATGTTCTAGGCTTTATGAATAACAAAGGTAGACTTGAGTATTCTTGGAAGAGAATTCTAGATACATGTGGACTCAAAATTCAGTAATATTATCGACACATGTGGAGGAGGGGATTGTTTTGATTGGAGTGGTTCAGGTGGTGGTGGAGAGGGGTGTCTTTAAAAATGTGTCTCTAAATGGCCTCAATAAGAGGAATGAATAATACCTAAAGGGGATTCTTTCTCACTGGCCATGTTCAAGCATAGATTCACTTGCTGACCTTGTGAATTTTGTACAAGGGATTCATTTCAAAAGTGTCAGTATAACTTTTATGGTTTATATACATTTCTTGAGACACTATATGTCTAAATTATTTAATCAATATTCCTTTGATGTGTAAATGGTTCTACCTCATGTTTTGGATGTCTTATTATGTTTGGCTCTCACTTTTGCCCTGTATTATGAATGATGAAGAATATAGTTAAGTGTTCCCCAGCCTTCCAGATATGTGACTATAACCTCAGCCTAACCTACTAATTTCATTTTTTAAATTTATTTATTTTTAAAGTTTATTTATTTTTCATTGAAGGATAATTGCTTTACAGTATTGTGTTGGTTTCTACCAAACATCAACATGAATCAGCCATAGATTTACCTATGTCTCCTCTACTTGAACATCCCTCCCACCTCCCTCCCCATGCCACCCCTCTAGGTTGTTACTGAGGCCTGGTTTGAGTTCCCTGAGTCATACAGTAAATTCCCATTGGCTATCTATTTTACATATGGTAATTGAACTGACTGAATGTATGTTTCCGTGTTACTCCCTCCATACATTCCACCCTCTTCTTCCTCCCCACCACCAGTCATGTCCGTAGTCTGTTCTCTATGTCTGTGTCTCCACTGATGCTCTGCAAATTGGTTCATTAGTATAATCTTTCTAGATTCCATATATGTGCATTAGTATACAGTATTTGTTTTTCTGACTTACTTCACCCTGTATAATAGGCTCTAGGTTCATCCTCATTAGGACTGACTCACATGTGCTCTCTTTTATGGCTGAATAATATTCCATTGTATATATATATATGTATATATATATATATATATATATATACCACAGCTTCTTAATCCATTCATCTGTTGATGGACATCTAGGTTTAACCTGCAAATTTCATTTTTGTTGCATTGATCACCATCACCAGTCTACCTGTCCAGGGCTGCAAAAAGCAAACTAGGATACGTGATTACATTTTGAGTGTATTACCGAGTTTGTGTTTCTCTAAATAATAGTTTTAGAAACAAGGAAGAACAGTGAAGGTAGAGAGTGAAAAGTCCTTGGGTTAGGGACCATATCCAGTTATGTTTGTTGCTTATCATATTGCTTGAAAAATGGAAGTGTGCAATTAATATTGGTTTAATTTAAAGAACTGTTATTTCTCAATAATCATAGAAACTGTTCATGTCATCAGTAGTAAGGATGACTTTAGATTCATATTAATTAATATATTTGTTCTTTGTATACAAAACTTCTTGTCCTCAACATTTACTGTCAACTGTGGGGGATAGGGAAACTGTATGAGGTTTGGGAGAAAACAGATTGAGAAGTCAGAAGTTTTGTTTGAGCCCAGGATAAACACATTATAAATACTTTAAAACTCTGCAAACCAACACATATTCATTTTTCAACAGTGTAGGAGCATTCATGAAATACACCAAGAAGGAAATGATTGGGAAATCATTGTGTTAAAAGCCTTAAATTTTTGACTTTTGACAGCCAATTCCTCTCCACTCCAAAGGGTAATATCAGTAATTTATATTTTGAATTGCAAATTATTTAAAGTGACTTTCAAGTTAATAATTAAGGGTTACTCTGATGGCTTTGAAAACCAAGTTTTATCAACCTTTTCACACTTGGGAATTATGGCTTTGAAAGGAATTTGGACATAAATTCCTCTTTTTTGGAGTTTACTGACAAAAATCATATATGCAGTCAGGTATTCATCCCAGACAGTAACGTAAGTTAAGTAGTCTTGATTTCATTGTGGGGCCAGAATAGTTCTTTGAAAAGAAAAAGTAAATTCCTAACATGAATGCAGGTTGCTTTCTTGATGCCACCATGATCCTCACAGCAAGAATGATTTATTATGTTGGATTGTATTGTCCAACTCTTTTTTCAAAGGAATAAATCACATGCTTCTATTACTGTGATAATATGGAAGCAGCTATGACCACTATTGAATGCTCTCTCAGCCACATCTTTTATACTGTGCCAATTAAGCAGAAGGTGGGGAATGTTGGCAGGGGGATTTAAATGTCTCATTTAAAGGTCAACACCTAACAACAGGACAGCATTTATCCTGAACTGGACTGTAGAGTCAGCACTGGGTTTGAGCCCAGTTGCTGTTGGGGGACTTAAAAATACAGTCCTCCAAATGAGAGCAGGTGGTGTCAGAGGAGTTATACTGGTGTTCACGATATATCCTAAAATAGCTTTAAGCTTCTCCATGACCTCATTTTGCCATGCTGGCTTGCTTACGAGTGTGTTTTTGGGTGGTGTTAATGTTCTAGCGTTAGCCATTATAATTTATGGACTCACATAGTATCATTAACACTGAGCATGGATTATACTCAGTAGCCAAGGCATAACTTTTTCCCTTCCATGTTTCCTGCAGCTGGCTAGTGTTTTGTAACCAGGGCACCAACTCTGGAGTCATTTGGTAACTTTAGATGTTTGATTGGGTGTGCAGTTGGCATCAAAGATGTGGTTAACGAAGGATAATATTAGAGTATGCGTGACAGTTTCAAGATTTCATACTGTTAGAACTAGTTTTAGCACAAGATGAAACCAGATAACTGTATCTATAGTAAGTTTTTATTTGATAAAAATGTTTTATGAAAGTAAAAGTTGTTGTTCAGTCACCAAGTTGTGTCTGACTCTTTGCAACCCCATTAACTGCAGCACTCCCGCTCCTCTGTCCTCCATATCTCCCAGAGTTGCTCAAATTTATGTCTATTGAGTTGGTGATGCTATCTAACTGTCTCATCTTCTGCTGCCCCCTTCTCCTTTTGCCTTCAATATTTCCCAGCATCAGGTTCTTTTCCAATGAGCAGGCTTTTTGCATCAAGTGGCCAAAGTATTGGAGCTTCAGTTTCAGCATCAGTCTTTCCAATGAATATTCAAGGTTGATTTCCTTTAGTATTGACTGGTTTGATCTCCTTGCAGAACCCCATGAGCAGTATGAAAAGGTAAAAGTAACTGTGACTATATGGCCTTTGAATACATCAATGAGTTAATAATTTTTTAAATTAAATTTCTATTTTAATCAAAGCATGTCATGTATGTGGTATGTTTGTAAAATGAATAATATTCTAAGACTTACAGTGAAAAGTTTCAGACACTTCCCATGATCTTTTCTTCTCTGCCTTAGGTCCTGCTTCCAAGGGACTTTCCATTCTTTTTGTTGCACCTCCTAGTATTTGCCACCATATTTTTAAATAACACCATTATACTTGTGGTTCTTGATTCTTCAGTTTCAGAAATTATAGATTGTGTTTCTGTTATATAAGATGAATATTTAACTTTTAAACCCCATTGCTTCCAACACAGATTCTTCTCTTCCTCCTATCCTTTTTTGTCACAAATTTTGGTGAAATCAATATTAGATATTTTTCTCATTTTGAGCATATAAACTCGTTGGCTTCCAGTTGGGACAGAAATAGTCATTAAGAATGAATAGTCATTAAGACATTACAGTAATTTAGGTCAAGGAGTCCGATGCTGCTAAAGCAATGCCGGGATACTACTGTAGAGACAAAATGACATGCAGAACTTAAAGAAGTAAGTTGCTTCCTGGGCTTAAGTGGAACAAAGCAATAACATAAATATATGTGCGTCCAAACAGAAATCAAAAGTGGATGCTCTGCGGGAGAGGGGCCAGGGAGGTCCATAGTCCCTGACCTAGCTAACTCTAGCCACTTTTGTTTTAGTTTTATATCTGCAGACCCTAAAGCTCACTGCTCAAAATGGTCCTTGGCCAATTCTTTATGTCTCAGTCTGAGTCTGTGAAGCAGTTTCTCCTCCAGTTGTCAGCAAATGGCGAGGAATGGTGTTGATTGAACTTCAGGTATTGATTGAACTTCAGACAGCAGGTAAAGACTGGCACTATTTGAAGCTATTGCATCCTTGGATAACATTTTGTAATTGGGAACTAAGGAGAGACTGAAAAGTTGAAATTAAATATTGCAAATGCTTTTACAAAGTTACTATAATCTAGGGCAGAGGACAAGCTTAATGTGTCATCACATACATTACAAACAGCAAAAATTCCACAATGTTAAGATGTATTTTGTGTGTATCTGTTTAAAAGTCCTTGAACTGGCCTCATGAACCCTTGTGGTACTTTTACTTGCACCTAACACAATCCCAAGGACGGCGGAGCCTGGTGGGCTGCCGTCTATGGGGTCACACAGAGTCGGACAGGACTGAAGCGACTTAGCAGCAGCAGCAGCAGCAACACAATCCCTGTCACATGCTAAGAAAAAAATAATAGTGGTTTGTTCAAGTCTCAGCTGTTTGCATATAACTATGTAAGGTGTAGTTTAACTATTCAGGTGCAGTCCTTTCATTAGGGCTGTTCCTTACCACGTGTGCCCACTTGATATGCTAAACTCTTGATGGTAATTGTCCTCTGTGTCATCTGATCAAGTTAACAATACAAAAGGGCTCTTTTACTTGGAACATTACAGTGACAATAGACATGGTAACTTGGGAATAAGTGAACACACAGGAGTGAATTATATCATGAAATACTTGATTTCAGCAGATATATACAAGTAAGAAGCTACAAATGATATACAGAGTGGTTTGGATATTTAATTTATTCCTACCTGTAAGGGAATTAGTGAAATACTAAGCTAGATCATGTTAAGAGAGGTATCTCAGTCTTTGTTCTCTTTATATCTTTGCCTTTTTTCTTTATCCTTTTCTTATTTTATGTGTTATTTTTTCTTCATGCCCTATATTGGTCCACATCTGAATTTATTTGTCGTTATTTAAATTTAGATATTAATCACTGAATCATTATAATCTAATGTCTTTAGGTGAATATTTTATTTAATAACTTTTAAAAATAAATATTCTATGTTGAAACACTAGAAAATGAGGAAAAGTCAGATAATCAAATAAAAAATCAATCCTCCTGCCCCAGAAAAAGCCCTTTTAACACATTGGTGTCGGTGCTTCCCTTTCTATGCATGTGCATGTGTTTTTGTATATGGATTAAAAATTGGAATCATACTATTTTGTAGCTTGTTTTCTTTTTCTTAGCATTTGCCCATGTCAGAACTTTTCTTTAATACTATTACTGGTCATGGGTGTATTGTTTATTTGTATGAATATACAGCAATTTGGAATAATAAATTATACTGTAGAAACTTCAGTATGCTTCCAGTTTTTTTGGTCATTGTACTTATGATCTCTGCTATCCTTGTTCCATTGAATTGCTGCATTGACTTGGGCAAAGCTGAGAAGAGAGGTTTACCATTAACGTACGGACTCAAAATATATGAAGATTCCTGGGTGCCCTGTATGCATGTCTCCTCTCTCTCTCTCTCTCTCAGTTTTGCTCCCACTCATTCTTCTAACATAAGGTGGTAGAGAGATTTTAACTATCTCCTAGGATTCATTTAGAAAGAGTCAAACTTCCTGGCTTGATTTTACCTAGGAGGCACCCCCCTTTGCACAAATGTTATTAGCTTTTAAGTGGTGATTTAACCATTTCAAGCAGTCTTGTATATTGTTCTCATGCTTTATAAAACTAGCCTCCATGGGCTCCAGCATTTCCTTGTCAACTGTTGATTATAGTGAATGTGCAAGAGAAACTTACAAGAGGCAAGGGTTGAGGGATGCCGTGGAAGCAGGATAGTGTAATGAACAACCAGCCTGCCAAGACCTTTGCAAGCTAATTATTGCCTCTCAACTTCTGTTTTGTCATCTGTACAATGAATATATTCATACCCAATCATAAGGTTTTTCTGGAGATTAAGAGAGAAAATATA
The DNA here is from genome assembly GCF_000754665.1 of Bison bison bison. NCBI lineage: Eukaryota > Metazoa > Chordata > Mammalia > Artiodactyla > Bovidae > Bison > Bison bison. The sequence continues at coordinate 4,975,914 of NW_011494870.1, forward strand.
TTTATTTATCAGAACAGTGTCTTGTACAGAGTATTAATGGTATCATTATTATGTTGTTCTGATGAAACTGCAGATGGCAAGAGATATGCTGATGCTGTGTTGAGGAGCACATCCAGATGGACAAAGCCAGATGGGAAAGGATCCTTAAAACAGATCTTCCATAGTCTTTATTTGCCTACCCTCCTTCATACATCTTGGAAAAAGCAGCTCTTTTTGATTCCAGTATTTTCCCTGTCCTGAGAGCCAATATGATACAAATGAAAAGAAAAAAAGAAAACAAAAACAAAAAAACCCCACTAACAGCCTGAAAACTGAGAGTACTCCTGAGAGGCCAACATTTGCTGGAGCTTTCCCAATAGATTAGTATTCATTTCGCCTACTTCCTACTGGCTCCAGACCCTCTACCAGCTTCAGTTTTACTTTGTTATTAACAATAAAGGCTTTGTTCATGAGCAAAGCAGATACAGCCTTCATCTTAACCGATTTGTTTAACCCTCATTTAAAGTTATTGCTTTTTACAACACAGAGAATTTCTGGTATTCGGACAGGAAAATTTCTGAGAAAATGAATGAAATAACACTTTGTCTTAAAATTATTCTTTATTGCCAATAAGCTAGCTAATAAGCATAGAGTAGCATAGTAATTGGGATTATACTCCTGAGCAGGGTCACCACATTTAATCACCAAAAGTGTTACCAGCACAGTGTTATAAATGAAGATACTTTTGTTATAAATCTAAGTAGTAATTCCAAATGGTAAAATGTTGCAAGTCCCTTAGAATAAATATAAATATACCTTATGCATTGATTATGCAAGGAATCTTTATGAACCATAAAGTGTACTTATAGCACATAAACATACTATGTCATAAATTTGGCCTAGCTCAAATTAATGTTTGCTGTGACAAAAATGTTAACATTTAAGTCACAATTTTAAATTTAAATTCATTTGGAGACATTATCTGAATGATTAAAATAGTTTCAAAAGCTATCAAATGAGGTTTGATCATTTTTTAAATAAATAAATTTTGCTGTAGTAAGTAGAAGCATTTATAGTCATTTCATTGACCTCAAAGCTGCTGTCAAATTTGAGATGTTGATTTTTTTAAAAGAGGCATTGAAGTATCTAAATATTTCAAGGGTTCTCCAAGGATTTTCAATGTGTGAGTTTGAAGAGCAGTAGACTCTTAAGTCTGGCCCTTCTGTTCATCTTTCTTCTCTCATCAACTAAGCAACAATAAGGGCAGAAAGGAATAAGAAAAGAAGCCACAGAATGGTCCCAGAAGCAACAGGGAAGATGGATTGGGGAAAAGCAGTCATACCTCTTTCCTTTTGAGGTTGAAAGTATTTATTGGCTGATCTATATATCTGTGTATCTATCTATTGCTATCTAGATATATAACAATATGAAACTCCGAGGTGTATATATATATTTATATCATGTTCTATGTATGTGTTTGTGTGTATTATTATATATTACATATACATACAAACTCACATATAACATATCGTGTGATATGTCATATGTACATATGTATATACATCTATATATATTTCAGCCTCAGAGTTTCAAATCTTTTGAGAGCTCACCTCGCAGAGTTGCTGTCTTTTTCAGATTTAGTTGTCTTCTAGTTTGTACCATGTTGCGGAAATTCTATAAGCAGATGTCGCTGAAAAGTAAAAAATATCCCTTTTCTATTACTTGTTAATTCTGTGAATTTGAGGATACTATTACTGTCTTGAGCATGAATTTCTTCATCTATGAAATAGAACTCATAATACCAACTCTTTAAGGATTACATAAAATAATATATTAAAAAGAAACTGGTCATGATAAATGAGCTCAAAAAATAGTTTTTATAATTAATTTTTCTATTATGATTATATCTATTACTAATAGTAGTGTTTAAATAAGTGGAATTTATCAGGCAAAATGTTGACTAAAAGGGACTGACTTTATTATGGTTTATATATTTACTTGGGCTTCCCAGGTGGCTCAGTGGTAAAGAATCTACCTGCCAAACAAGAGATACAAGTTTGATCCCTGGGTTGGGAAGATCCCCTGGAGAAGGAAATGGCAACCCACTCCAGTATTCTTGCCTGGGAAATCCCATGGACAGAGAGAATTAGCGACTAAACAGCAACAGCATATATTGACTTATATTACTCAAGTTTCTTAAAACTATGCATGAAGCACAGTTGCTATTTATTTATAAATATATTTCTATTCTAAGTCTTAAATTAGAATTTTTTTCTCTAAGCAATTCTTAACCACATTGGTAACGATAGGCAGTCAGTGTAGGTGAGTGGAAAAGAGCTAGACCAAGAGCTTAATATTTTTAGCCTTTGCCTATAACTAGCCCTTAGTAGCTAATGGGAGAGGCAAGAACATTTATTTAAAAAAGAGACTTCAGAGGTTGCCTTAGGAGAGTTTGGAAAGAATTGTAGTCTCACTTGTTCTGATGTTTATTAAAATGCCACAAAAATCCTATACCTACTTTGATCTTGACTCAAGAGAATGTCATGAAATTGTCACCAAATGAATCAAATCAACTCTGTAATTGTCCACTTGGGTGCATCTTGCAGACAGGTGAGAAGGAGGAAAAGGAAAGATTCGATGGCATATATCTCTTTTGAAAGTGTAATATCAACTAGATGTTGGAGAGAAAATATATTATACACCCTGGCATTAGTAGTCAATGTCCATCTAATTATAAGAGCTTCAGGAACCTGGTATTCTGTTTGACATCAAATATGTTAAAGGCTCACCCTACTATAATATTTTCTGAGGATTTGGTCAGATCATTTTCTTGTCTCAAATATTTAATTGAACCAGTTGTGGGTAATGAGGTCAGCTTCTTGACATCTCACAAGTAGTTTTCACACTGAATTATCCTTAATCATAAGTTATATGTCATCTATGGCCTACAGCACAGGCAGATGGGAGTTTGGTGGGACAGTCCATGAAAATTTGTTGTTGTTGTTCAGTCACTAAGTCGTGTCTAACTCTGCGATACCATGGACTGCAACAAACCAGGCTTCCCTGTTCTTCACCATCTCCCAGAGTTTGCTCAAATCCATGTCCATTGAGTTGCTGATGCCATCCAAACCATCTCACCGTCTGTGACCCCTTGTCTTCCTGCCCTCAGTCTTTCCGAGCATCAGGGTCTTTTCCACTGAGTCAAGTTTTCACATCAGGTGGCCAAAATATTGGAGCTTCAGCTTCAGCATCACTCCTTCCAATGAATATTCAAGGCTGATTTCCTTTAGTATTGACTGGGATTCTCAAGAGTCTTCTTTAGCACCACAGTTTAAAAGCAGCCAAATTTGGTGCTCAGCCTTCTTTATGGTTCAGCTCTCACATCCATACATGACTGCTGGAAAAACCATAGCTTGGACTATACTTCAGTTC
>NW_011494870.1:4979424-4980256 GCF_000754665.1 Bison bison bison
ACTTCAGTTCAGTTCATTTCAGTTCAGTCACTCAGTCATGTCTGACTCTTGGCGACCCCATGAACTGGAGCACGCCAGGCCTCCCTGTCCATCACCAACTCCTGGAGTTTACCCAAACTCATGTCCATTGACTTCGCAATGCCATCCAGCCATCTTATCCTCTGTTGTCCCCTTCTCCTCCTGCTCCCAATACCTGCCAGCATCAGGGTCTTTTCCAATGAGTCAATTCTTCACATGAAGTGGCCAAAGTATTGGAGTTTCAGCTTCAGCATCATTCCTTCCAAAGAACACCCAGGACTGATCTCTTTTAGGATGGACTGATTGGATCTCCTTGCAGTCCAAGGGACTCTCAAGAGTCTTCTCCAACACACAGTTCAAAAGCATCAATTCTTCAGCACTCAGCCTTCTTCACAGTCCAACTCTCACATCCATACATGACCACTGGAAAAACCATAGCCTTGACTAGATGGACCTTTGTTGGCAAAGTAATGTCTCTGCTTTTCCATATGCTATCTAGGTTGGTCATAACTTTCCTTCCAAGGAGTAAGCGTCTTTTAATTTCCTGGCTGCAGTCACCATCTGCAGTGATTTTGGAGCCCCCAAAAATAAAGTCTGCCATTGTTTCCACCGTTTCCCCATCTATTTCCCATGAAGTAATGGGACTGGATGCCACGATCTTAGTTTTCTGAATGTTGAGCTTTAAGCCAACTTTTTCACTCTCCTCTTTCACTTTCATCAAGAGGCTTTTTAGTTCCTCTTCACTTTCTGCCATAAGGGTGGTGTCATCTGCATATCTGAGGTTATTGATATTTCTCATATTGATATTTCATGC
>NW_011494870.1:4980356-4983068 GCF_000754665.1 Bison bison bison
AGTTCCTCTTCACTTTCTGCCATAAGGGTGGTGTCATCTGCATATCTGAGGTTATTGATATTTCTCATATTGATATTTCATGCAGAGATCAGTGGAGAAATAACTCAAGAAAGAATGAAGGGATGGAGCCAAAGCAAAAATAATATCCAGTTGTGGATGGTCTGGTGATAGAAGCAAGGTTTGATGCTGTAAAGGGCAATATCACATAGGAACCTGGAATGTTAGGTCCATGAATCAAGGCAAATTGGAAGTGGTCAAACAGGAGATGGCAAGAGTGAACATCAACATTCTAGGCATCAGTGAACTAAAATGGACTGGAATGGACTATACTTAAATAGCTATATTTAATTGAACTGGCTGTGGGTAATGATGTCTGCTTCTTGACAACTCACAAGTAGTTTTTACATTGAGTTATGCTTAATTGTAAGTTATATGTCATCTTTCACCTTCAGCACAGGCAGATGGGAGATTAGTAGGACAGTACATGAAAATTTGTTGTTGTTGTCAGTTTAGCTATTATATATAGCTTGGACCTTTGTCAGCAAAGTGATGGCTCTGCTTTTTAATACACTGTCTAGGTTTCCCATAGTTTTTCTTTTAATTTAAGCGTCTTTTAATTTCATGGCTGCAGTCACCATCCCCAGTGATTTTAGAGACCAAGGAAATAAAATATGTCACTGTTTCCACTTTTTCCCAATCTATTTACCATGAAGTGATGGGACCAGATTCCATGATCTTAGTTTTCTGAATGTTAAATTTTAAGCCAGCTTTTTCACCCTCCTCTTTTTCACTTTCATCAAGAGGTTCTTTAGTTCCTCTTCACTTTCTGCCATTAGAGTGATATCATCTGCATGTCTGAGGTTGTTGTTTTTTTTATTTAAATTTATTTATTTTAATTTAATACTTTACAATATTGTATTGGTTCTGCCACACATCAACATGAATCCACCACGGGCATACACGTGTTCCCCATTCTGAACCTCCCTCCCACGTCCCTTCCCATACCATCCCTCCAGGTCATCCCAGTGCATCCCAGTTGTTGATATTTCTCCTGGCAATCTTGATTCCAGCTTGTGAGTCATCCAGCCTGGCATTTCACATAATGTACTCTGCATATAAGTTAAATAAGCAGAGTAACAGTATACAGCCTTGATAAACTCCTTTCCCTATTTTGAATCAGTCCGTTGTTCCATGTCCAATTCTAACTCTTGCTTCTTGATCTGCATACAGGTTTCTCAGGAGACAGGTAAGGAGGTCTGGTATCCCCATCTCTTTAAGAATTTTTCATAGTTTGTTTGGTCCACACAGCTAAAGGCTTTATTGTAGTCAATGAGGCAGAAGTAGATGTTTTTCTGGAATTCCCTTGCTTTTTCTACGATCCAATGGATGTTGGAAATTTGATCTCTGGTTCCTCTGCCTTTTCTAAACTCTAAACCTTTCTAAAGCCAGTACATCTGAATGTTTTCAGTTCACATATTATTGAAGCCTAGCTTGAAGTGTTTTGAATATTATCTTGCTAGGATGTGAAATTGGAGAAGGTGATGGCACCCCACTCCAGTACTCTTGCCTGGAAAATCCCATGGATGGAGGAGCCTGGTAGGCTGCAGTCCATGGGGTCGTGAAGAGTCAGACATGACTGAGCGACTTCACTTTCACTTTTCACTTTCATGCATTGGAGAAGGAAATGGCAGCCCACTCCAGTGTTCTTGCCTGGAGAATCCCAGGGACAGGGGAGCCTGGTGGGCTGCTATCTATGGGGTCACACAGAGTCAGACATGACTGAAGCAACTTAGCAGCAGCAGCAACATGTGAAATGAACGCAATTGTATGACAGTTTGAACATTTTTTGGCATTGCCTTTCTTTGGACTTGGAATGAAAACTGACCTTTTACAGTCCTGGGACTACTGCTAAATTTTCCAAATTTGTTGACATATTGAGTGCATCACTTTCACATAATCATCTTTTAGGATTTGAAAGAACTCATCTAGAATTCCATCACCTCCACTGGCTTTGTTCATAGTAATGCTTCTTGTGGCTCACTTGACTTAATACTCCAGGATGTCTGGCTCTAGGTGAGTAACCACACCATCATGTCCTGCCAACCAAAGCAAGACCCAGTTTTCACCACAGCCAGTCCCTCCCATTAGGAAACTTGCACCACCCTCTTATCCTTATGCATCAGAGGGCATACAGAAGAAGAAAGAACCACAATGCCATGGCAGCCAGTATGAAAAAAACCACAATCATAGAAAGCTAACTAAAATGATCATTGAGCCTTATGTAACTCAATGAAACTATGAGCCATGCAGGTGCAGGGCCACCCAGGATGGACAAGACACGGTGGAGAGAACTGATAAAATGTGGCCCATCGGAAAAGGGAATGGCAAACTACTCCAGTTTCTTGCCTAGAGAACCCTGTAAACAGAATGAAAAGGCAAACTGTATGACACTGGAAGATGAGCCCCCATGTTGGTAGGTGTCCAATACGCCACTGGGGAGAGTGGAGAAAATATCTCCAGAAAGAATGAAGAGGCTGGGCCAAAGTGGAAACAGTGCTCAGTTGTGGATGTGTCTTGTGGTGAAAGTAAATTCTGAGGCTGTAAAGAAGAATATTGAATAGGAACCTGGGGTATTAGGTCCATGAATCAAGGTAAATTGGACCTGGAAAATAGGAGATGGCAAGAGTGAACATCAACATCTTAGCAATCAGT
>NW_011494870.1:4983168-4994482 GCF_000754665.1 Bison bison bison
AAAATAGGAGATGGCAAGAGTGAACATCAACATCTTAGCAATCAGTAACAGAGAAGGCAATGGCACCCCACTCCAGTACTCTTGCCTGGAAAATCCCATGGATGGAGGGGCCTGGAAGGCTGCAGTCCATGGCGTCGCTGAGGGTCAGACACGACTGAGCGACTTCACCTTCACTTTTCACTTTCATGCATAGGAGAAGGAAATGGCAACCCACTCCAGTGTTCTTGCCTGGAGAATCCAAGGGATAGGGAAGCCTAGTGGGCTGCCGTCTATGGGGTCGCACAGAGTCGGACACGACTGAAGCGACTTAGCAGCAGCAGCAGCAGAAGCAATAAGTAAACCAAATGAACAAGAATGGGTGAATTTAATTCAGATGATCATTGAATTACTATTACTATGGGCAAGAATCTCTTAGAAGAAATGGAGTAGCCCTCATAGTCAGTAAAATAGTTCAAAATGCGGTGCTTTGGTGCAACGTCAATAACAACAGAATGATCTCAGTTCCTTTCCAAGGCAAACCATTCAGCATCAAAGTAATCCAAGTCTATCCCACAACCACGAATGCCAAAAAAGCTCAAACTGAACAGTTTATGAAGACCTCCAAGACTTTCTAGAATTAACATCAAAAAAAGATGTCCTTTTCATCACAGGGGATTGGAATACAGAAGTAGGAAATCAAGAGATACCTGTAGTGACAGGCAAGTTTGGTCTTGGAGTACAAAACAAAGCAGGGCAAAGGCTAACAGAGTTTTGCCAAGAGAATGCACTGATCATAGCAAACACCCTCTTCCAACAACAGAAGGGTAATTCTGTGCAAGGACATCACCAGATGGTCAATACTGAAATCAGATTGATTATATTCTTTGCAGCTGAGGGTGGAGAAGCTCTATATAGTCAGCAAAAACAAGACCTGGAGCTGATGGGCTCAGATCATGAGCTCCTTATTGCAAATTTCAGGCTTAAATTGAAAAAGCAGGGAAAACCACTAGGACATTCCAGGAAGACGAAAATCAAACATCTTATGATTATACAGTAGAGGTGACAAATAGATTCAAGGGATTAGCTATGATAGACAGAGTGCCTAAAGAACGACGGACAGAAGTTCGTAACTTTGTACAGGAGGCGGTGACCAAAACTATCCCCCCCCAAAAAAATGCAAAACAGCAAAGTGATTGTCTGAGGAGGCCTTACAAATAGCTGAGAAAAAAAGGCGAAACAGAAGGTAAAGGAAAAAGGGAAAGATTTACTCAACTGAATGCAGAGTTCCAAACAGCAAGGACAGATAAGAAAGCCTTCTTAAGTGAACAATGCAAAGAAATTGAGGAAAACATTAGGATGGGAAAGACCAGAGATCTCTTCAAGAAAACTGGAGATTACAAAGGAACATTTCATGCAAAGATGAGTACAATAAAGGACAGAACTGGCAAGGACCTAACAGAAGCAGAGGAGATTAAGAAGAGGTGGCAAGAATACACAGAAGTACTACACAAAAAGGGTCCATGAAAATACTGGCCCATAAAAAAGTCTCGACAACAGGCTGTATTTCAGAACACTTCATTCAGGCCTTATGTCAGTGTAAATATTAGAAGACTTGGGAGAGTTTGCAATCTTTAGCCTGGTTAAATTGTTATTTTAACCCTTCCTTTCCCTGAGTACCATTTATGGATAGTTTAGTTCACTTGTTAGTTTTTCATGTTGTTTTCCTAAAGTGAAGGTGAAGTCGCTCAGTCACGTCTGACTCTCTGTGACCCCGTGGACTGTAGCCTACCAGGCTCCTTTGTTCATGGGATTCTCCTAGCAAGAATACTGGAGTAGGTTGCCATTTCCTTCTCCAGGGGATCTTCCGGACCCAGGGATCAAACCCGGGTCTCCCGCATTGGAGGTAGACGCTTTAACCTCTGAGCCACCAGGGAAGCCCCTGTTTTCCTAAAGGTGTCCCACTTTATAGAAAAGGAAATCAAACGAAATGATACAAAGCACAACATAATACAACAATAACAAAAAACAATGTGTAATCCATTGACATAGTTTGGAGTTGTGGCTTATTAATTATTTTTTAATCTCAGAAAAAACCTTAACTCTATTGCTTAGATATAGAGTTCTGTAAAAGCCCTAGGCTTTCTGTGAGCAGGTTTTTTCTTTTATAAAGGAATGGAGATTACAGGAAAAAAATACCAGTTGGAGGAATCCTTTTAAGTAATTTGCATATGAATAATCCCCAGGGATGTTATTTAGGCAAAAGAGTATAGCAACTTCTACAAAATGGAAGTGATGCTAAACAGGGAAAAATAATTTTATAGATTGTGTTTGAGAAAAAGTAAACTAGGAAAGGAAAGATGAAGAGTCTGATTCTTTTATAAATGTTATGTACTTGGATAGTAAACACGTCAGTAGCAATTCTGTGTTTTGTTTTTCTTCAGCCATGCATGGTGCTTTTTTGGATGGATGGTGTTTCTTTCTTGATGCTGTCAGTTCCAGTTCAGATCTCCATATCCCAGATTGCTTGTCTTACATTAGCTATGTATTAAAATTGCCTTATGTCATACACTCCATGCAATCTAGAGAAATATTTTTCATTGTGGAACAAACTTGAAAAAACAAAATATTTCTATGAAAAGCAATTTGCTTTGCTAGGCTTCGCTTGTATTCCCAGTACAATTACTATAGATTATATGAGTTTGAAAATGAGCTTTCTTCCTTGCAATCCACTCCTACCTCTGTTTGATTCTCTCATGAAGTCATAATCCTCTGACATAAGCCTGTTACCATGGAGATTAATGTGATGTTACACATTTGCTATTATTTATGACTTTGTTGTAGGATGGATCCAAAGAGAAATTAATCTCTGATTTCTTCACCAAATATTTGGGGAGACATATGAGAACAGGTGAAGGTATTTCAGCTTGCACCTCTTAATTGGGAAATGGAAGTGTTTTCACTTGTAACAAATATCCAAGGAATAATAATTTTTAAGAATATTAAACATCTTGAAGGAAAGTTGAAACGTGAAATGGTAGGATAAAATATATATGCCATTTACATAATATCTTCTGAGAGCTACAAGATAAGTTCCACCTTGAGAAGTGTAGCTGTGTCATTCTCTGAACAAGGTCCTCCTTGGTACTGCGTGTTTACTTTCTTAGCAAAAGAAAGCCAAACAGTGAGCCCTCTTGGTGTATAAGCCCCTCAACCATTGAGATATTGAATTCTGATCTTTAATAAACCAACATTGATTTACTTCACTGCTTCTGTTTGCTTAGTTAAGCTCCATTGGCATAGGAAAAGGCACACATAATTTAATTAAATTACTTTTTTTTTCACTTGATTTTTTATTAGTGTATAAAGTAGGCTTTAAGCATTTGGAATTTATTTTTACCAGTAAAATATCTTTCATCTCTCTTGGAGGCAGAGTTTGAAATTTTAGTTAATTTCACCCCTCACTCTCAATACACACAAAGATAAAATACAACCAAAGATCTTATTTTTGAATGTCAGATTTACTCTTTCTTTCTTGACATCAGTGTTGACTCTTGAAGAATCCAGTGTAATATCTAAACAGGGCTGAGCTTTGAGATTTCCAGATTTCAGATGCCAATAAGCAACTTGATATCTAACATTTTAGTTAGGCAACATTTTATTTTGTTAGAACTGAATTTTTCCTGATCATCTAGGTTAGCCATTTAATAGATCAAAAAATCGTACTTGGAATGGTGAAGTCATCTGTCAAAGCTCAGGAAGCTGATTGGTTGACAGTTTAGAATTACACTCAGAGATCTTGAGAATTTAATTCCACATTATCAATGTTATTTGAAAAATACTCTTCTCTTGAGTTTACTTCAAATTAGAGAGTTAAAACTTGTTTTCCTAAATATAAAGGTTAATGTTAAACATATTTTTCATATCTAATTTTTGTTAGTTTTCCTTTTAAGACACTGGATATTTAGTTTCCAAATGAAGGTGCAAGTTATTTCTGTGGGAAGGAAGTCAGTGAATTATTTTAGAGTATAAGTGGGATGCATGAAATAGCTTGTGATTTTGCACTTTGAAAGGCCTAGAAGCACATAGATTTGCCAGCTTTATTGGAGAATGACAAGGTCAAAAAGCTGTGAATTCTGTTTTTTTGCACAATACACTTGTTTCTTATGACTCCCTAGTGCAGGGTTAAAAAAATATAGTAGTGTTACTTAGCTTTATGAAATTAGTCTAACCAACTGTTACAAATTTTTATGTATAGAATTCTTCTGAATTATACTGTTCAAGAGGTATTTCTCAATTAATGGAAGATATATTTTTCTTATCTCCCAACATTTGAAGAGTAGGGAAGGGTTTTTCCCTCTATCGCTGGATACAGGCAAGGAGGCATTTTTCCATTAGCTGGATGGCAGCCACCTCCTCACTGTGTGGAGAGCTAAGCTTGAATGGATAGAAGAACATATAGGCAGACTGGAGAGATGCAATTTGTCTGGGATCCTGATGAATGTATTGACATGCTAAGTTAAACAGTCCTAGAACCTGAACTACTTTGGGACACCATTTTATATGAGATAATAAATAACCTTAATACTGTACTGGCCAGTTTAGTTGCCTCCCAGATCTGCTAACCCCCATTGCCTTCTAGCACTCAACCATTGCCCTGATTCCTGGACAGAGTGAGGACCAAACTGTGGTGAAGGTTCTATTATGTCCTCCATGTCTGGAGCCCCAGTTCAGAAGTTAATCCCACTGGACTCGCTGAAGCTCTGGCGCTCCTCCCTAGTAGCTGCTTAGAATGGTAATGAGAGGGTGTTAGACAAGAAATGAGAAGGAGTTGGCAGATAGATTGCTGGCTCGTCCCCACCCTATGGGCTACTTAGATGTACTGGTTCCATGTGGCTGACATCCTACATGATTAAGCAATCAGTTACATTTTTTATAAGGCTGTGGCCAGCTGCATTATGTACCACTTCATAATGTTTTTCCCCATTCTGTGTTCATTCCACTTCCCCTTGCTCTTGCTTCCCTGGGATTATAATCCCTAATCTCAGTGAAAGGTTAAACTGGCAAATTACCTTTTAGATTCTATTTTCTAGGAGACTCAGATCTGAAGGTTCCCTTAGAACCCTGTAGAGAGGTCCTAGAAGGCAGACTCTCAGCATGGATTACCTGCCTATCGGGGTAATAGGGGCCGGATTGCTGCTGGTGTGGGGAGTTGTGATAATCTCTGGCACGCGTGGCCTCAAAAATGCAAAAGTTTCCATAGTGGTAAATTACGATGAGATAGAAAGGCAAGTCATTGGAAATGATACAACTGCTGTGCTTGATTGGGAAGGCAGAAAATAATGTAAGATTTATGGTATGAGGTGGCTGTTTTTGATGGCACTGAGGGGCCTTGCTAAAGGACAGTGGTATATTTGGGTCTTAATTATTAATATAAGGTATGCTGAGAATGCCAGGGGACTTCCATAGCAATTCTAAAGAAGACTAATTTAAAAAGAAACAAAATAAAATGAAAACCAGGTTTAGCATCTAATTATAAATGTGACAGACAACTGCAACGGAAGCAAAGTAAAGATCTGCCCTATGTCCTATGTCAAAGTCAGGGCTCTGATAAGGAAAGAGCAGGCCATTGAGACTAGCAGTGTAAGTGGATAAGACTAAGAAATTTTAATCCTTTCATGCCTCTGAATCACTGGCCATAAGGAGCAGCCTCTTTTCTCTTTCTAGAGGAGAATGGCCTCACAATACCTGGAGACTACAGTGTTACTACATAAAGCATTTATCCAGCAAAACGATGTTTGTTCTCTTTACTATCCCTCACTACTGCCCCCATTTAGTCAGCTAACCAAAGTTATTCTATATAATATTTAGCAGGAGGGAGTAGGGGTAAGGAATAGAGGAGTGGATCCCATGGGCTCACTGGATCCACACTGAAACTCTGGCTTATCATTCCAGTGGCTCCTCAGAGGAGAAAATAGCACAATCTAAAAATGAGAGGCAGTAAATTTAAATGCCATAAACCTTAACCAGTGAGAGATAGGAAATGGCAAACAAATTCCTAGGCCATTCTCCCCTGGATGGATTGCTTTTGATACAGTGGTTTTATATGGCAGAAATCCTTTACAACTGAGCAAACCAGCTGTATTTTCTAGAAAAAAGAAAAGTTGTGTCTATCTGGACATTAAACTTGTGGAGGTGGGAGTGAAAATGTAAAGCTGGATGGGGAAAATTCTTGTTATGGAGAAATTCACCTTTGACTAGGAATTTGATGTTCTGGCAAGGATCCTTGGACCTGATGGTGATAATTTGTAGGCACGGTTCCTGGGATCTGGTAAGCAACAATGAGAGCTATTAAACAGGGCTAATATGCCAGAACTTCCTTGGCATGGTGTGAAGGAAGAAATCAGAAAACGTAGAGAATTCAGAATGTATCTCTGTATTACTAGGTAATATCTGAGACTCCATCACATTCACATGACTATGTACCCTGGGGATTAAGCAAGGGACACTACCTTGTTTAGGCAATAAAGAATATACTGGGATGGAGGGTACCAGAGTCTTTGAGAGGTCTGGTTATGGTTATGAAGGCTAGGTGTGTTAGTTAGAGTTGCTGCCATGGCCCTGGGCTCCCTAATATCTATGAGGATTATAAAATTCTAAAACAGAAGAGTCCAGGTGGCAACCCTTAACTGTCAGATGCAAAGTATGTATATTTACTGTAATGGACAGCAAGGGCAGAGTGGCAGCCACGGGTGCCTTTGCCCCCAGGAATCTATGGTAATGAGTAATAGATCATAGTGGTGTCCTTGCAGTGGGGCCTATAGTTAGTGACTAAAATATTGCTTGCTTTTTACAATACAATAATAATAATAATCCTGAAAATGTTGAGCACAAGGCTGACACCTAACACTGCAATGTAAATGGTGGGTTTTCAGTCTGATTCCAGGTATATATTAATTTACTGACTTGTAGCCCATTGGCTGAAGGGAAAATGTGTTTGCTTTAAAAGGACTCTACAATCATGCCAAAAATACATGTGCAAAAATACCTCTCTGATTATTTTTCAAAGAGTAATCCCTCTTTACAGCACTTTTTAACAGCATCTTCTTTTCTCTAAAGAAAGACTTTAAAAGAACTGTTAAATATGAAGTCTGTGTGGATATTCATACCAGGACACCTGAAATGTTGTCATGGTCTGATTAGGGTGAAGACTATGGAAGCCACATGATAGATTTAATTTTCTGGATCCAGTGTGTTTGAGCATCCATTCTGTAATTATTTCTCTAGTCCAGGAAAATATAATTGAAGTAGATACGCTATACTTAGAAACTGACAGAACCCTTACACTGGCATCCTGACTTACTCTAGGAAGCATTATGGAAGTCCTTAAAATTGTCCCAACACTTGTCCCAATACTTGAAAACAGCCATGATAAGAAATCGGAAGTAATGCTGTTCTTGGAATGAATCACAGAGATTAGTAATGTAACCAAGGATTTTGAGGCTATAGCAGAGGTGCCCCTTGTTTCATTCCCTTACCTGAATGCTACAAAAAGCAGATGGATCATGACAGTAGATAATGGACTCCCATAAACCAAACCAGGTGGTAGCTCTAATTGAAGCTGCCAGACTGAATGTGGTATGTGTCATGCTGAAGCATGATCTGCATGCACTGCCTCTTTTATTTAGTATGGGATTATTGATTTGCAGGATGCTTTCTTCAACATTAATGTAAGTAGAATGTAAGTACAACTTCACATAGTAAGGACAGCAGTACACTGACACTATCCTTAGGGCTCTGTTAACTCTCCTGATTTCTATCATAAGGGGCTTTGATCATTGTATCTGTCAGAGTCTATTTAAGGAACAGAAACCATACCAATTACTTAAAAGATATATTAGTATAAAGAATTGTTAACCTACTATAAGTGAACTGAAAAAGCAAAAGGAACCTGAAGTATCACAAAAGTAGCAATTACAGGAAGCATTTATCACTCATAGTGTTGATAGTAAAAGGGAAGATATTGGGACTGTTATACTCTGGAGGCTTGAACAAGGAATTCACACCTGGAAGAGGGGCCATGCATGATGGGCGCAAGTGCTTAACAGCTCAATGGAAAGACACTGCAGCTGGGATTTAGACCTGTGAGGAGAGAACTCAGCAGATGTACTAAGTCAGAAAAGGTGTGATAAGCTGATGATAGTTATGTGGAAAAACTACAGAATGCAACTAGCTCCTGTTACTGGAAACAACTAGGAACAGGGTAAATCAAGGGCGTGAGAGTAAAGTGTATCACACCATGGAACAACTCCTAAAGAGGAGAGTCTCAACAGTAGATGAATAAAATCACACATCCTGAGTATATTCACCACCCACTCTCCTTGGCTACCTCATCATTGCACAAGATCACTTAAAGAGAAAACATGGTATGAGGGATGGAGGTTATTCATGGATTAGTAGAATAAATTCTCTTTAACCAAAAATGATATAGCTACTGCTACTGCTGATTGACCAAACTGATAGTGAAAAAAACTGAGACTCTCATGGATATAGCCCCTGAGATACCTGATTTAAGCAGAGCTGTCTTATAAGAACTCCCCTAGGACCATGGAGCTGGTCCTTGGTTTGTCTCCTGTTCCCAGAACTTAGTTCTTTCTTTTTCCCTCTTTTCAACTGTCCCTCTCTGCCTCCCTCCTTTCCTTTCTTTCCTTCTCTCCCTTCCTTCCTCCTCCTCTTCTTCATTTTCTTCCTTTCTTCTTTTGCTTTCTTCAGTTCAGTCGCTCAGTCGTGTCCAACTCTGTGACCCCATGGACCATCACCAACTCCCAGAGTTTACTAAACTCATGTCCATTGAGTCAGTGATGCCATCCAACCATCTCATCCTCTGTCGTCCCCTTCTCCTCCCGCCTTCAATCTTTCCCAGCATCAGGGTCTTTTCAAATGAGTCAGCTCTTCACATCAAGTGGCCAAAATATTGGAGTTTCAGCTTCAACATCAGTCCTTCCAAAGAACACACAGGACTGATCTCCTTTAGGATGGACTGGTTGGATCTCCTTGCAGTCCAAGGGACTCTCAAGAGTCTTCTCCAACACCACAGTTCAAAAGCATCAATTCTTCAGCTCTCAGCTTTCTTTATAGTCCAATTCTCACGTCTATACATGACTACTGGAAAAACCACAGCCTTGACGAGATGGACTTTTGTTGGTAAAGTAATGTCTCTGCTTTTTAATATGGGGTCTAGGTTGGTTTATTTTATATTTAAGGTTGTTTATATTTAAAATTGTTTTATTTTTTATCTAAGACAGGGTTTAAATAAGATTTTATTCCATAGATAGCCAGTTGTTTTAGCTACATTTATTGAGAAGTTCCTCCTTTACCCCAATTATTTACAAAACTAGTTCTTTTCATGGGATATCTGTTCTTTTCCACTGGTCTATTATTAATTTTGCACTAATTACAAATATTTAGGTTTTATAGTTTTAATATAATTTTTAATATCTGAGGACAGCCAGTCCCTTAACCATCTTTTTCTTTTTCAGTAGTATTTCTACAAGCTCCCTCTTTCTGTAACAAGTTATCTTAGTTATTTTATAGACTTTTTTCTTTAGTTATATATCATTCATTTCTCTTATTCTTTAAAATTGAAGTATAGTTGATTTGCAATATTGCATTAGTTTGAGGTATACAAGAAGGTGATTTGCATATGTGTATATATGCAAATATTTATATTCTTTTAAAAATTCTTTTCCATTATAGTTTATTGCAAGGTATTTAATATAGTTCCCTGGACTATATAGTAAATCCTTGTTGTTTATCTATTTTATATATGGTATTGTACATCTGTTAATCCCATACCCCCAATTTATTCCTCCCCCAGTTCCCCTTTGTCACGATAAGTTTGTTTTCTATGTCTGTCAGTCAGTTTCTATTTTGTAAATAAGTTCATTTATACTATTTTTTTAGGTTGCACATATAAGTAATACTACATAATATTTGTCTTTCTCTGACTTCTCTTAGTATGATAATCTCTAGGTTCATACTTGTTGCTGCAAATGGCATATTTCATTCTTTTTTATGGCTGAGTATAATTTCTCTTACTCATTTAAATATTGAACATACTTGTTTTTATATGAAAAGCCTAATATTTTTCCATTTTTGGAGTCTTGTGCATATTGGCTCTCTTTTTTGTACCTCCTTTTCTTGTGAGTTTTGAGGCTTTTGAATTTGTGTTACTGTTCAGTGGAACTCTATCTTAATTACTCCTGTGAGGTATTCTTGAAGGTGTGTTCATCTAGAAGATTTGCTTCTGCCAAAGGTCCAAGGCTACCAGTAATCCAGGACAAATTTAACATAAATCTTGGTTTAAGGTTTTGGGGATTATCCTGGAGCTATGGCTGGCTCATGATTAAGAATTCACAAGGGAAACTTTGATTTCACCCAGAGTCAAGGTTGAGAATGGAAATCTTTTTTGTCTTTTTCTAAGGACCCTATATATTCTGGTCTACTGCTGTACCATGGTATCTCCCTCTGGGAAAACGCCCTCTATGTAGCTATGTCTTACTAGAACTCCCATCTTGAGCTCTTCCTACAGTTTTGTCTCTTGTTCCCAGCACTCTGCTTACATATTTACCAAAATAGAAACTCAGTGTACCCAGAACTGAGTACAGTCCTCAGTGTGAAAACTGCTCTGATTTCTTGTACTTCAAATTCTGATTTTACTTCATTATTGACCTTTGAAGTTTCCTGAACTTCCTTGCCAACTCAGTAATTTAATGTCTTTTATTCCTCCCTTTTTTCCTTCTATATTTTTTCCAGCATTTTTGTTGTTTTCAAAATAGAGGGCTTAGTCAACCATGTTTCAAAATGGAAATCTTTATGAGACCAATTTTTAAAATAAATGTGAAAGGATAACTCCAAGGTTATAGACACACATATCATCTGCTCTGCCAGTAGCTATCAGACTGGTCAGATCATGTAAGCTAATCTTTTGGTGATTCTGTTTCTGTAAAATATGCTCCTCTGTCAGGGGCATTACAGGGATTGAATGAGGTTCTGTAGGCTGAAGCACTAAGTATTGGACTGACTGACATATGTTGAGCTTTCATAAATTGTTATAAATATAAATATTATGAATTATATACCTTTCCAGATCTATTAGATCAGATCAGATCAGTTGCTCAGTCGTGTCCAACTCTTTGCAACCCCATGAATCACAGCATGCCAGGCCTCCCTGTCCATCACCAACTCCCGGAGTTCACTCAGACTCATGTCCATCGAGTCAGTGATGCCATCCAGCCATCTCATCCTCTGTCGTCCCCTTCTCCTCCCGCCCCCAATC
>NW_011494870.1:4995109-4995488 GCF_000754665.1 Bison bison bison
CATTCCTATACACTAATAATGAAGAAAACAAGAAAGAAGAAATTAACGGAAACAATTCTATTCACCATTGCAACGGAAAGAATAAAATACTTAGGAATATATCTACCTAAAGAAACTAAAGACCTATATATAGAAAACTATAAAACACTGGTGAAAGAAATCAGAGAGGACACTAATGGATGGAGAAATATACCATGTTCATGGATTGGAAGAATCAATATAGTGAAAATGAGTATACTACCCAAAGCACTTTATAGATTCAATGCAATCCCTATCAAGCTACCAACAGTATTCTTCACAGAGCTAGAACAAATAATTTCACAATTTGTATGGAAATACAAAAAACCTCGAATAGCCAAAGCAATCTTGAGAAAGAAGA
>NW_011494870.1:4995588-4996522 GCF_000754665.1 Bison bison bison
TCTGCCACAGGTATACATGTGTTCCCCATCCTGAACCCTCCTCCCTCCTCCCTCCCCATACCATCTCTCAGGGTCATCCCAGTGCACTAGCCCCAAGCATCCAGTATCGTGCATCGAACCTGGACTGGCAACTCGTTTCTTACATGATATTTTACATGTTTCAATGTCATTCTCCCAAATCTTCCCACCCTCTCCCTCTCCCACAGAGTCCATAAGACTGTTCTATACATCAGTGTCTCTTTTGCTGTCTCATACACAGGGTTATTGTTACCATCTTTCTAAATTCCATATACATGCGTTAGTATACTGTATTGATGTTTTTCCTTCTGGCTTACTTCACTCTGTATGATAGGCTCCAGTTTCATCCACCTCATTAGAGTGGATTCAGTGGGCTTTATCCCAGGGATGCAGGGATTCTTCAATATCCGCAAATCAATCAATGTAATACACCACATTAACAAATTGAAAAATAAAAACCATATGATTATCTCAATAGATGCAGAGAAAGCCTTTGACAAAATTCAACATCCATTTATGATAAAAACTCTCCAGAAAGCAGGAATAGAAGGAACATATCAACATAATAAAAGCTATATATGACAAACCCACAGCAAACATTATCCTCAATGGTGAAAAAATGAAAGCATTTCCTCTAAAGTCAGGAACAAGACAAGGGTGCCCACTTTCACCATTACTATTCAACATAGTTTTGGAAGTTTTGGCCACAGCAATCAGAGCAGAAAAAGAAATAAAAGGAATCCAAATTGGAAAAGAAGAAGTAAAACTCTCACTATTTGCAGATGACATGATCCTCTACATAGAAAACCCTAAAGACTCCACCAGAAAATTACTAGAAATAATCAATGACTATAGTAAAGTTGCAGGATATAAAATCAACACACAGAAATCCCTTGCATTCCTATACACTAATAAT
>NW_011494870.1:4997363-4998014 GCF_000754665.1 Bison bison bison
ACAGTGTGGAGATTCCTTAAAAAACTGGAAATAGAACTGCCTTATGATCCAGCAATCCCACTGCTGGGCATACACACTGAGGAAACCAGAAGGGAAAGAGACACGTGTACCCCAATGTTCATCGCAGCACTGTTTATAATAGCCAGGATATGGAAGCAACCTAGATGTCCATCAGCAGATGAATGGATAAGAAAGCTGTGGTACATATACACAGTGGAGTATTACTCAGCCATTAAAAAGAATACATTTGAATCAGTTCTAATGAGGTTCACTTTCTGCCATAAGGGTGGTGTCATCTGCATATCTGAGGTGATTGATATTTCTCCTGGCAATCTTGATTCCAGCTTGTGTTTCTTCCAGTCCAGTGTTTCTCATGATGTACTCTGCATATAAGTTAAATAAACAGGGTGACAATATACAGCCTTGACATACTCCTTTTCCTATTTGGAACCAGTCTGTTGTCCCATGTCCAGTTCTAACTGTTGCTTCCTGACCTGCATACAGATTTCTCAAGAGGCAGATCAGGTAGTCTGGTATTCCCATCCCTTTCAGAATTTCCCACAGTTTATTGTGATCCACACAGTCAAAGGTTTTGGCATAGTCAATAAAGCAGAAATAGATGTTTTTCTGGAACTCTCTTGCTTTTTCCAT
>NW_011494870.1:4998622-5003269 GCF_000754665.1 Bison bison bison
GCTATTCTTTGCAACTCTGCATTCAGATGTTTATATCTTTCCTTTTCTCCTTTGCTTTTCACTTCTCTTCTTTTCTCAGCTATTTGTAAGGCCTCCCCAGACAGCCATTTTGCTTTTTTGCATTTCTTTTCCATGGGGATGATCTTGATCCCTGTCTCCTGTACAGTGTCACGAACCTCATTCCATAGTTCATCAGGCACTCTATCTATCAAATCTAGGCCCTTTCCAGATCTATAATTTTAAGAATTCTTAAATAAATCACACAAATATAAAGAGATAATAACATAACTTGTAAAACAGCAACAGCAATACTTGAATGTTTAAAATAAGGATTTCTCTTTAAAATGTTAGTTGTTAAACTGAACCACTATAAATTAACAATCCCCACAATAAATCCACAACTAAGACACGTTGAATAATTTGAAGATAGATCCTCTTGCTATTCCAAGTTGTGCTAGTGGTAAAGAACCCACCTGCCAATGAAGGGAATGTAAGAGATGCAGCTTTGATCCCTGGGTTGGGAAGATCCCCTGGAGAAGGGCATGGAAACCCATTCCAGTATTCTTGCCTGGAGAATCCTATGGACAGAGGAGCGTTACAGGCTACAGTCCAGAGGTCACACAGAGTTGGACACAACTGAAGTGACTTAGCATGCACGCCTCTTGCTAAGACGGCTCTGGAAATAGAGAAGCATTTGTCTTATGTTTAAAATATACAAAATTTCTAAATCTCTTGAGTACCCACTAGCTCTGTGATGAGATGTTAGCAGAAACTAACAGCAGTGGCTCTAGATTTGCCATCCAAAAACTTGGTTACTTTTTTAAATTCTTGCTAGTGTACCATCTGTGTAGCAGACTGAGCATAAGTTTAGTATACTCCAATATTTTTATCCTCCAGATTGTTTTTTAAAAATATTTATTTACTAACTAGTTTAATAAGTTCTCTAATTTTTCCTCTCTATTTGGAAGTAAGAACATTTTAATGATCACTGATTAGTTCTGGAGCAGTTAATATGTTGGTAATTACAAAATATACATTTAAGGGAAAATTGTTTTGATTTTCTGGTCAATAAAGTTTAATAGTGTTTTGACACTAATTATATACATGTAAAATACAAATTAAAATGTATGCCGTTATTTAGAAAAATATTAGCTAGGTAATTGTGGGTTTCTTTAGTTTTATATTCCTAAGCCCTAGAGAAAGTTAGAATTTGACTCATTGTAACCAGAATGATCTAGCCAAATATCTATTTTCTAACAATATTCACAATAGCCTTAGTTGAAAACATGTCCCTATCTAGCTCTATTGGTCTCTGCATTAGCAGTGCATCAGAACTGTTTTTATCATGATTTCCAAAAATTACAATAGAAATTAATGTGGGGTTTCAGTGTGGCGTCATGAGTAGTTCTATTTCAAGAAATAGCCTTATTTTTCAGAATACCATTATCTTTTACTGTATAGTGGTCCCAAAATTCACAAAAGCTATATTATTTTTGGCAATTCTAATGAATTCAAAGAAACTCTGGTTTATAGTTTTCCGTATTTCTGTTGAGTAAAAACTCAAAGATCAAGAATTTACTGAGTGAGGCCTTGGGTTACATTAAAAAATTATACATTTGAGTAAATTAGTAATGGTCATTGAGATGGTTATTGCTAAGTTCCAGGCACTTTACTAAGTGATCTGTATATTATATTCTTTAAAACAACTGTTTATGAAACAGATACATATTCCTGGGTTGAACTTCCAGGCTCCAAGTTGGAGCCTATTGTATCAAGTCTTCTTTATCATATGGTGAAATGAATTACAAATGCATACTCAAGTCTCAGTTTATGTTTAGTTTTGTCTTAAAAATATTTTGGAGTGAATTATAAAAACTAACTTCCGAGAATCAGAAGATGGCAGAGGAATAGGACGGGGAGACCACTTTCTCCCCAAAAAATTCATCAAAAGAAGATTTAAACGCTGAGTAAATTCCACAAAACAACTTCTGAATGCTGGCAGAGGACATCAGGCATCCAGAAAAGCAGCCCATTGTCTTCGAAAGGAGGTAGGAAAAAATATAAAAGACAAAAAAAGAGACAAAAGAGGTAGGGATGGAGCTCTGTCCCGGGAAGGTAGTCTTAAAAAGAGAGAAGTTTCCAAACAACAGGAAACACTCTCACTGCCAAGTCTGTGGCGAGCCTTGGAAGCACTAGGGCAACATAACAGGGAGGAAAAATAAATAATTAAAACCCACAGATTACGAGCCCAAAGGTAACTCCCCCAGTGGAGAAGCAGCGCAGATGCCTGCACCCGCCACTAGCAAGTGGGGGCTGGGAAGGGAGGCGCGGGCTGCATTGCTTAGAGTAAAGACCAGGCCTGAATGCCCCAAGGGCAATCTGAGTGAACTAACTTGGGCTAGCAAACCAGACTGTGGGATAGCTACCATGCAAAAAGCCCTAACCTAAGACACCACCAGGCCCACACGCAGAACAAAGGACTAAACAGAACTAGCCAGCTACAGACCATCCCCCTCCGGTGACAGGCAGCCAGAGCCGGAAGGGGGCAATCGCAGCCCCATACGGACATTATCTACCAAACTACAAGCAGGCTTCTTTGCTAACTAAGGCTTCTTGGGGTTCTGGACAGTCAACATCCGCCTGAGAAGGTGCGCCAGTTGTACACCCAGAAAACCAGCAGCAGGGAAGGGGGAGGCGATAAGTCGCAGTGACTGCACTCAACAAACACCTCATCACCTGAGCTGCTCAGACCTGGGAAGGGCACAAAATGCAGGCCCAACTGAGTCTGCGCCTCTGAGGACTACCCAAATGCCTGAACCTGAGCGGCTTAGACCTGGGAGGTGCATGCAGCTGAGGGCCGGCCTCAGACGGTTCCCTGTGGAGCAACCTAGAGCCTGAGCAATGTGGGCAGGGAGGGCACACGCACCGTGAGTTGGGGCAGGCCCAGTGTGGCTGAGACACTGTGAGCACACGCCAGTGTTATTTGTTTGCAGCGTCCCTCCCTCCCCACAACGGGACTGAACAAGTGAGCCTAAAAAAGTGTCCACCACTACCCCCTTGTGTCAGGGCAGAAATCAGACACCGAAGAGACCAGCACACAGAAGAAGCTAAAACAGAGGGAACCGCCTTGGAAGTGACAGGTACAATAGATTAAAACCCTGTTGTCAGTACCGACTACATAGGAAGGGGCCTATAGATCTTGAGAAATATAAGCCGGACCAAGGAACTATCCAAAAATGAACTGACCCCACATACCCACAACAGCACCAGAGAATGTCCTAGATATATTTTTACTATTTTTACAATCATTCGTTTTTTTTTTAATTTTTTTTATTTTAAGTCCTCTATTACTCCTTTAATTTTCACTTTTATAACCTATTACTTTGCAAAAAAAAAGACCCTATTTTTTTAAAGCAAACTTCATATATATATATATATATATATAATTTTTGTGACTTTTTTTTCTTCTCTTCTTTAATATTGTATTTTTTGAAATTCCAACCACTACTCTAGATTTTTAATCTTTGCTTTTTGGTATTTGTTATCAATTTTGTATCTTTAAGAACCCAATCATCAGTACCCATTTTTACTGGGAGCGAGATTACTGGCTTGACTGCTCTCTCCCCCTTTGGACTCTCCTTTTTCTCCACCAGGTCGCCTCTGTCTTCTCCCTCCCCCTTCTCTTCTCTACCCAACTCTGTGAATCTCTGTGTGTTCCCTAAGTGGAGAACACTTAGGGAACTGATTACTGGCTGGATCTGTCTCTCTCCTTTTGATTCCCCCCTTTTATCCTCCTGGCCACCTCTGTCTCCTTCCTCCCTCTTCTCTTCTCTGTATAACTCCATGAACATCTCTGAGCAGTCCAGTTGTAGAGTGCACATAAGGAAGTGATTACTGGCTAGCTTGCTCTTTCCTCTTTTGATTCCACCTCATCTCATTCGGGTCACCGCTAACTCACTCTTCCCACTTCTCTTCTCCATGTAACTCTGTGAACCTCTCTGGGTGTCCCTCACTGTGGAGAAACTTTTCATCTTTCACCTAGATGTTTTATCAATGGTGCTGTATAGAAGGAGAAGTCTTGAGACTACTGTAAAAATAAGACTGAAAACCAGAAGCAGGAGGCTTAAGTCCAAATCCTGAGAACACCAGAGAACTCCTGACTCCAGGGAACATTAATCAACAGGAGCTCATCAAATGCCTCCATACCTACACTGAAACCAAGCACCACACAAGGGCCAACAAGTTCCAGAGCAAGATATACCACACAGGAACACAGGAACACAGCCCTGAGCTTCAATATACAGGCTGCCCAAAGTTACTCCAAAACCACTGACATCTGTTAACTCATTACTGGACACTTCATTGCACTCCAGAGAGAAGAAATCCACCTCCACCCATCAGAACACCAACACAAGCTTCCCTAACCAAGAAACCTTGACAAGCCACCCATACAACCCCACCCACAGTGAGGAAACTCCACAATAAAGAGAACTCCACAAACTGTCAGAATACAGAAAGGCCACCCCAAACTCAGCAATATAAACAAGATGAAGAGACAGAGGAATACCCAGCAGGTAAAGGAACAGGATAAATGCCCACCAAACCAAACAAAAGAGGAAGAGATAGGGAATCTACCTGATAAAGAAT
>NW_011494870.1:5003369-5004209 GCF_000754665.1 Bison bison bison
ACCTGATAAAGAATTCCAAATAATGATAGTGAAAATGATCCAAAATCTTGAAATAAAAATGGAATCACAGATAAACAGCCTGGAGACAAGGATTGAGAAGATGCAAGAAAGGTTTAACAAGGACCTAGAAGAAATAAAAAAGAGTCAATATATAATGAATAATGCAATAAATGAGATCAAAAACACTCTGGAGGCAACAAATAGTACAGTAATGGAGGTAGAAGATAGGATTAGGGAAGTAGAAGATAGAATGGTAGAAATAAATGAATCAGAGAGGAAAAAAGAAAAACAAATGAAAAGAAATGAGGACAATCTCAGAGACCTCCAGGACAGTGTTAAACGCCCCAACATTTGAATCATAGGAGTCCCAGAAGAAGAAGACAAAAAGAAAGACTGTGAGAAAATACTTGAGGAGATAATAGTTGAAAACTTCCCTAAAATGGGGAAGGAAATAATCACCCAAGTCCAAGAAACCCAGAGAGTCCCAAACACGATAAACCCAAGGTGAAACACCCCAAGACACATATTAATCAAATTAACAAAGATCAAACACAAAGAACAAATATTAAAAGCAGCAAGGGAAAACAACAAATAACACACAAGGGGATTCCCATAAGGATAACAGCTGATCTTTCAATAGAAACTCTTCAGGCCAGGAGGGAATGGCAAGACATAAAGTGATGAAAGAAAATAACCTACAGCCCAGATTACTGTACCCAGCAAGGATATCATTCAAATATGAAGGAGAAATCAAAAGCTTTACAGACAAGCAAAAGCTGAGAGAATTCAACACCACCAAACCAGCTCTCCAACAAATGCTAAAGGAGATTCTCTAGACAG
>NW_011494870.1:5004309-5007347 GCF_000754665.1 Bison bison bison
CTTTACAGACAAGCAAAAGCTGAGAGAATTCAACACCACCAAACCAGCTCTCCAACAAATGCTAAAGGAGATTCTCTAGACAGGAAACACAAAATGGGTGTATAAACTCGAACCCAAAACAATAAAGTAAATGGCAATGGGATCATACTTATCAATAATTACCTTAAACGTAAATGGGTTGAATGCCCCAACGAAAAGACAAAGACTGGCTGAATGGATACAAAAACAAGACCCCTATATATGTTGTCTACAAGAGACCCACCTCAAAACAGGGGACACATACAGACTGAAAGTGAAGGGCTGGAAAAAGATATTCCATGCAAACAGAGACCAAAAGAAAGCAGGAGTAGCAATACTCATATCAGATAAAATAGACTTTAAAACAAAGGCTGTGAAAAGAGACAAAGAAGGACACTACATAATGATCAAAGGATCAATCCAAGAAGAAGATATAACAATTATAAATATATATGCACCCAACATGGGAGCACCGCAATATGTAAGACAAATGCTAACAAGTATGAAAGGGGAAATTAACAATAACACAATAATAGTGGGAGACTTTAATACCCCATTCACACCTATGGATAGATCAACTAAACAGAAAATTAACAAGGAAACACAAACTTTAAATGATACAACAGACCAGTTAGACCTAATTGATATCTGTAGGACATTTCATCCCAAAACAATGAATTTCACCTTTTTCTTAAGCGCACATGGAACCTTCTCCAGGATAGATCACATCCTGGGCCATAAATCTAGCCTTGGTAAATTCAAAAGAATTGAAATCATTCCAAGCCTCTTTTCTGGCCACAATGAGTAAGATTAGATCTTAATTAAGGATAAAAACTATTAAAAATTCCAACATATGGAGGCTGAAAAACACGCTGCTGAATAACCAACAAATCACAGAAGAAATCAAAAAAGAAATCAAAATATGCATAGAAACGAATGAAAATGAAAACATAACAACCCAGAACCTGTGGGACACTGTAAAGCAGTGCTAAGGGGAAGGTTCATAGCAATACAGGCACACCTCAAGAAACAAGAAAAAAGTCAAATAAATAACCTAACTGTACACCTAAACGAACTAGAAGAGGAAGAAATGAAGAACCCCAGGGTTAGTAGAAGGAAAGAAATCTTAAAAATTAGGGCAGAAATAAATGCAAAAGAAACAAAAGAGACCATAGCAAAAATGAACAAAGCCAAAAGCTGGTTCTTTGAAAGGATAAATAAAATTGACAAACCATTAGCCAGACTCATCAAGAAACAAAGGGAGAAAAAATCAAATCAATAAAATTAGAAAAGAAAATGGAGAGGTCACAACCGACAACACAGAAATACAAAGGATCATAAGAGGCTACTATCAGCAATTATATGCCAATAAAATGGACAATGTGGAAGAAATGGACAAATTCTTAGAAAAGTACAACTTTCCAAAACTGAACCAGGAAGAAATAGAAAATCTTAACAGACCCATCACAAGCATGGAAATTGAAACTGTAATCATAAATCTTCCAGCAAACAAAAGCCCAGGTCCAGACAGCTTCATAGCTGAATTCTACCAAAACTTTAGAGAAGAGCTAACACCTATCCTACTCAAACTCTTTCAGAAAATTGCAGAGGAAGGTAAACTTCTAACGTATTCTATGAGGCCATCATCGCCCTATTACCAAAACCTGACAAAGATGCCACAAAAAAAGAAAACTACAGGCCAATATCACTGATGAACATAGATGCAAGAATCCTTAACAAAATTCTAGCAATCAGAATCCAACAACACATAAAGATCATACACCATGACCAAGTGGGCTTTTTACCAGGGATGCAAGGGTTCTTCAATATTCGTAAATCAATCAATGTAATACACCACATTAACAAATTGAAAAATAAAGCCATATAATTATCTCAATAGATGCAGAGAAAGCCTTCGACAAAATTCAACATCCATTTATGATAAAAACTCTCCAGAAAGCAGGAATAGAAGGAACATACCTCAACATAATAAAAGCTATATATGACAAACCCACAGCAAACATTATCCTCATAGTGAAAAATTGAAAGCATTTCCCCTAAAGTCAGGAACAAGACAAGGGTGCTCACTTTCACCATTACTATTCAACATAGTTTTGGAAGTTTTGGCCACAGCAATCAGAGCAGAAAAAGAAATAAAAGGAATCTAAATTGGAAAAGAAGTATAACTCTCACTGTTTGCAGATGACATGATCCTCTACATAGAAAACCATAAAGACTCCACCAGAAAATTATTAGAGCAAATCAATGACTATAGTAAAGTTGCAGGATATAAAATCAACACACAGAAATCCCTTGCATTCCTATACACTAACAATGAGAAAACAGAGAAATTAAGGAAACAATTCCATTCACCATTGCAAAGAAGAGAATAAAACACTTAGGACTGTATCTACCTAAAGAAACAAAAGACCTATATATAGAAAACTATAAAACACTGGTGAAAGAAATCAAAGAGGACACTAATAGATGGAGAAATATACCATGTTCATGGATCAGAAGAATCAATATAGTGAAAATGAGTATACTACCCAAAGCAATTTATAGATTCAATGCAATCCCTATCAAGCTACCAACGGTTGGTATTTTCACAGAGCTAGAACAAATTATTTCACAATTTGTATGGAAATACAAAAAACCTCAAATAGCCAAAGCGATCTTGAGAAAGAAGAATGGAACTGGAGGAATCAACCTGCCTGACTTCAGGCTCTACTACAAAGCCACAGTTATCAATACAGTATGGTACTGGCACAAAGACAGAAATATAGATCAATGGAACAAAATAGAAAGCCCAGAGATAAATCCACGCACATATGGACACCTTATCTTTGACATAGGAGGCAAGAATATACAATGGATTAAAGACAATCTCTTTAACAAGTGGTGCTGGGAAAACTGGTAAACCACTTGTAAAAGAATGAAACTAGAACATTTTCTAACACCATACACAAAAATAAACTCAAAATGGATTAAAGATCTAAATGTAAGACCAGAAACTATAA
>NW_011494870.1:5007447-5013280 GCF_000754665.1 Bison bison bison
GACAGACCTCCCAGAATATTGGAAATAAAAGCAAAAATAAACAAATGGGACCTAAATAAACTTAAAAGCTTCTGCACAACAAAGGAAACTATAAGCAAGGTGAAAAGACAGCCTTCAGAATGGGAGAAAATAATAGCAAATGAAGCAACTGACAAACAACTAATCTCAAAAATATACGAGCAACTCCTGCAGCTCATTTCCAGAAAAATAAACAACCCAATCAGAAAATGTGCCAAAGAACTAAACAGACATTTCTCCAAAGAAGACATACAGATGGCTAACAAACACATGAAAAGATGCTCAACATCACTCATTATCAGAGAAATGCAAATCAAAACCACAATGAAGTACCATTTCATGCCAGTCAGAATGGCTGCGATCCAAAAGTCTATAAGCAATAAATGCTGGAGAGGGTGTGGAGAAAAGGGAACCCTCTTACACTGTTGGTGGGAATGCAAACTAGTACAGCCACTATGAAGAAAAGTGTGGAGATTCCATAAAAAACTGGAAATAGAACTGCCATACGACCCAGCAATCCCACTGCTAGGCATACACACTGAGGAAACCAGAATTGAAAGAGACACGTGTACCCCAATGTTCATCGCAGCACTGTTTATAATAGCCAGGACATGGAAGGAACCTAGATGTCCATCGGCAGATGAATGGATAAGAAAGTAGTGATACATATACACTATGGAGTATTACTCAGCCATTAAAAAGAATACATTTGACTCAGTTCTAATGAGTTGGCTGAAACTGGAGCCGATTATACAGAGTGAAGTAAGCCAGAAAGAAAAACACCAATACAGTATACTAACGCATATATATGGAATTTAGAAAGATGGTAACGATAACCCTGTATGTGAGACAGCAAAAGAGACATAGATTATAGAACAGTCTTTGGACTCTGTGGGAGAGGGAGAGAGTGGGATGATTTGGGAGAATGGCATTGAAACATGTATAATATCATTTATGAAACGAATCGCCAGTCCAGGTTCAATGCATGATACTGGATGCTTGGTGCTGGTGCACTGGGATGACCCAGAGGGATGGTATGGGGAGGGAGGAGGGAGGGGGGTTCAGGATGGGGAACATGTGTATATCCATGGCGGATTCATGTTGATGTATGGCAAAACCAATACAATATTGTAAAGTAATTAACCTCCAATTAAAATAAATAAATTTATATTTAAAAAATTAAAAAAAAATAAACAGAATCACACACACACACAAAAACTACCATTTTCCTGGCATTTTGAATGAGATCTCATGTGTGGGTGTGTGGGTGTGTGGGTGTGTGTGTGTGTAGTTTTAACAGTGATATTAATTGATACTATCTTCTTTTCCAAGTGTGGAAGTTATCAGCTTTAACTCTTCAGTATAAACTTTTTTGTATAAACATCACCTGACATTTTATTCTGGGTTAATTAAAGTTAGCTGCCATAAGGTTTATGTGATAACTCTAAAGCTTCAATATCAGAGCTTAATTATAACAAAAGAGACTATTGTGAAGTTTTAAATATGAGTGTTTCTTTCATATTGTCCAAGTAAGAGCTCCTGAGTTATTAATCTTAATGAGAGTTCCCAGAGTGACCAATTGCTTCTAATATTATTTTATGGCCAGATTTTGTTTGCTGAGAATAGGTCACAAAAGACAAATCTAAAGGGCACTTCATAATCTTTGAAAAACTTCTCCTTTTGTCTTGCCTGAGGTTTATTTAGCAGAAATGTTAACGTTGTAAGGTTATTTTGGGAAGTTGTACATAAAACCTGATGTTTAAGAATTGAAAGTGAGGAGTTACCAGTTACTACTTTTATGATTCTGCTCAATTCAGAGAACCTGCTTTTGTTTTTTTAAAGGATTTTTTCAAGTTTTATTTACTTTTTACTTTAATTTTTGGTCACATTCTTAAGCATATGGTCTCTTAATTCCCTAACCAGGGATAGAACCTCCAGCCCTTGCACTGAAAGCCAGAGTGTTAACCACTGGACTGCTGGGGAAGTCCCCAAGTCATAAAATCTTCCCAAAGTCTTGTTTTGCTCTATAAAGTACTCGTTGTTCCTATACATGGATGTTATTGAAGGTATTGCATAAATTAATATATATGGTAAGGGCTTCCCTGATAGCTCAGTTGAAAAAGAATCTCCCTGCAATGCAGGAGACTCTGATTCTATTCCTGGTTTGGGAAGATCCACTAGAGAAGGGATAGGCTACCCACTCCAGTATTCTGGCCTGGAGAATTCCATGGACTGTATAGTCCATGGGATCACAAAGACTTGGACACAACTAAGTGACTTTCACTTTCACTTTCAATATATATGGAAATTTCGTAAGTAATTAAATGCTATACAAAAAAATAAGAGTGTGTTTACCAATAAATGTAATACTAGTTTGGAGCTAAGAATCTTG
The DNA here is from genome assembly GCF_000754665.1 of Bison bison bison. Lineage (NCBI taxonomy): Eukaryota > Metazoa > Chordata > Mammalia > Artiodactyla > Bovidae > Bison > Bison bison. The sequence continues at coordinate 5,009,858 of NW_011494870.1, forward strand.
GAGTTACTTTTTATTTCAGTATTTAAATCATACCTATTTTTCAGTATCATTCTTTAAGCTGCAAAAGTAAAAGAAAAAGTAAAGAAGCTGCAAAAAAGTAAAGAAAAAAAGACACAGAAAAGGAAACTTGTTTTCAGTGGGAAATCCATTGTATTTCAAGAAAAATCCTTACTATATTAAAGTTAAACTTGGACCTCTTAGTCAATTATTGAGTTTTAATATATATATTTTATTGAAGAATAATTGACTTACAGTGTTTCAGGTGCCCAACAAGGTGATTTGGTTATACAAATACATATATATCATTTTTGACATTATTTTCCATCATAAGTTATTATTATTGACAATGGTTCCCTATGCTATACAGTAAATTAGATTACAGTATTGCTTGTTGCATATCTATTTTTTTGAATATCTATTTTTTAATTAGATATCTAGCATTCCTTTCATAGTCAAACAAGTAGAATCAAAATGTCATTTTTTTTAGTTAGGCAAAAATTCATGTTTTCTAAAATATATATATTGTACATATTTATATGCATATATATATACACACAAAAGTTTTTCTACTACACTTGATAAAGGCTTAAGAAAGAATATTAAAAAAAACAAGATATGGAGAAATTGGAGAACATAAACTAAATGAAATGGGAGCACTGAATATGAAATAGAAAAAGTGAAACAAACTGGATTAAAGTAAATGGGCATCATACAGTCCAGTTGTTTTTAAACATGACTGCTCATCAGAAACATATCTGGAGCTCTGGGGAAAAAAGCAATACCCGAGCATTTGTATTTTTTTAAAAATTTCAAGGTAATGATATTAATCTGGATTTTAAAAAGTGATTACAGATTTTTCTATTAGATCCTAGTTTTGGTGATATAGAGTTATATTATTTTTCTGTTGACTGATCATGATACAATAATATTAAATGAGTAATAGCTACATAATCACAATAGTAAAAGATGTTCATCAGTTTTCACAATCAATAGCTATACAAAAAATTATAGGTAATTACAGTTGCAAACCATAATGGGAACATGATTAACTTCACAATATAAAATAATTACATACAATTTTGGGGGATCAAGCAAAGTGATATGATAAGTGGAAGTGCATACATGCGCATGTTTTCACCCACCCAACCAGTCTATGTCTTTTGGTTGGTTCATTTAATCCACTTACATTTAAGGTAATTATTGATGTGTATGATCCTATTGCTGTTTCTTAATTGTCTTGAGTTTATTTTCTGTAGGTCTTTTACTTCTCTTGTGTTTCCTGCCTAAAGAAGTTCCTTTAGCATTTGTTGTGAAGCTGGTTTGGTGGTGCTGAATTCTCTTAACTTTTGTTTGGAAGTTTTTGATTTCTCCATCAAATCTGAAGGAGAGTCTTGCTGGGTAGAGTATTCTTGGGTTGTAAGTGCTTCTCTTTCATTACTTTAAATATATCTTGCCATTCCCTTCTGGTTTGTAGAGTTTCTATTGAGAAATCAACTGACAGCCTGATGGGAAGTCCCTTTTATGTTATTTGTCATTTTCCCTAGTTGCTTTTAATATTTTATGTCTGTCTTTAAATTTTGTCAGTTTCATTATCATTTTCTCAGTATGTTCTTCCTTGGGTTTTCCTTCCTGGGACTCTCTGTGCTTCCTGGACTTGGTTGACTATTTCCTTTCCCATGTTCAGGAAGTTTTCAGCTGTTATCTCTTCAAATATTTTCTCAGGTCCTTTCTCTTTTTCTTCTCCTTCTGGGACTGCTAAAATGTGAATATTGGTGCATTTAATGTTGTCCCAGAGGTCTCTTTGGCTGTCTTCATTTCTTTTCATTCTTTTTTATGTATTCTCTTCTGTGGCAGTGATTTCCACCATTTTGTCCTCCAGATCATTTATCTGTTCTGCCTCATTTATTTTGCTATTGATTCCTTCTAATGTATTATTCATCTCTGTTTGTTCTGTAGTTCTTCTAGTTCTTTGGTAAACATTTCTTGCATCTTCTCAATCTTTGCCTCCATTCTCTTCCTAAGATCTTGGGTCATCTTCACTATCATTATTCTGAATTATTTTTCTGGGAGGTTGCCTATCTCCACTTTATTTAGTTGTTTTTCTGGGGTGATATCTTGTCCCTTCATCTAGGACATAGCTTTCTGCTTTTTCATCATGACTAACTTTCTGTAATATGGTTTTTGTTTTAGCCACCATGAACCTGTGCTTCTTCTGTCTACCCTCTGATGGATGAGGCTAAGAGGCTTGTATAAGCTTCCTGATGGGAGGGACTGGCCATGGGAAAAACTGGGTCTTTCTCTGGTGGGCAGGGCCTTGCTCAGTAAAGCTTTAATCCAACTATCTGCTGATGGGTGGGGTTTCACTCCCTCCCTGGTAGTTGTTTGGCATGAAGCGACCCAGTCCTGGGGTCTATGGTAAGGTTAATGGCAAACTACAAGAGAGTTTATGCCCAGAGAAACCTTCCAATGCTCCCATCCCTATGGTGAGCTCCTGTCAACCCATGCTTCCACAGGAGGACCTCCAACAGTAGCAGGTAGTTTTGGCTCAGTCTCCTGTAAGGTTTCTGCTCCTCTCCTCTGGGTCTTGGTGCATGCAAAATTTTGTTTGTACTCTCCAAGACTGGAGTCTCTGTTTCCCTCAGTCTTCTGGAAGGCCTACAGTCGAATCCCGCTGGCCCTCAAGGCCAGATTCCCTGGGGATTCCCAGTCCCTTTATCTGATCCCCAAGCTAGGAACCTTGATGTGGGATTCAGAACATTCACAATAGTGTGAGAACTTCTTTAGTATTATTGTTCTCCAGTCTGTTGGTCACCCATCCAGCTGGTATGGGATTTGATTTGATCTTGACTGCGCCCCTTCTACCGTCTTGCTGTGGCTTCTTCTTTGTCTTTGGATGGGGGTATCCTTTTTCAGTGGGTTCCAGAGTCCTTCTGTCAGTGGTTGTTCAACTGCTAGTTGCAATTTTGCTGCTCTCAACAGGAGGAGATGAGCACACATCCTTCTTCTCCACAATCTTGAACCAGAAGCCTCAATTATTGATTTTAGAAAGAGTGGGGAAAGAAGGCTTAGAACAATAGAGTGTTTCCTTCATCTATGAAAGGAAGAAGGAAAGACTTTTTGGCATCTCATTTTAAACTTACTTGTCATTTACACAAACAGCAAAGTTCTGTTTCAAAATATAACTGCAATTTTCAGCTAAACTGGGCCTGATATGTTTTCTTGATATGACTAGAAGTATCAATAACCTCAGATATGCAGATGACACCACCCTTATGGCAGAAAGTGAAGAGGAACTAAAAAGCCTCTTGATGAAAGTTAAAGAGGAGAGTGAAAAAGTTGGCTTAATGCTCAACATTCAGAAAACGAAGATCATGGCATCCGGTCCCATCACTTCATGGGAAATAGATGGGGAAACAGTGGAAA
>NW_011494870.1:5013380-5024975 GCF_000754665.1 Bison bison bison
ACTTCATGGGAAATAGATGGGGAAACAGTGGAAACAGTGTCAGACTTTATTTTGGGGGGCTCCAAAATCACTGCAGATGGTGACTGCAGCCATGAAATTAAAAGACGCGTACTCCTTGGAAGGAAAATTATGACCAACCTAGATAGCATATTCAAAAGCAGAGACATTACTTTGCCAACAAAGGTCCGTCTAGTCAAGGCTATGGTTTTTCCAGTGGTCATGTATGGACGGGAGAGTTGGACTGTGAAGAAAGCTGAGCACTGAAGAATTGATGCTTTTGAACTGTGGTGTTGGAGAAGACTCTTGAGAGTCCCTTGGACTGCAAGGAGATCCAACCAGTCCATTCTGAAGGAGATCAGCCCTGGGATTTCTTTGGAAGGAATGATGCTAAAGCTGAAACTCCAGTACTTTGGCCACCTCATGCAAAGAGTTGACTCATTGGAAAAGACTCTGATGCTGGGAGGGATTGGGGGCAGGAGGAGAAGAGGACGACAGAGGATGAGATGGCTGGATGGCATCACTGACTTGATGGACGTGAGTCTGAGTGAACTCCGGGAGTTGGTGATGGACAGGGAGGCCTGGTGTGCTGCGATTCATGGGGTCACAAAGAGTCGGACACAACTGAGTGACTGAACTGAACTGAACTATAATCTTTATTTTTAATAACAAATTATAAACTCTATCCTTTTACTTCAAATGCAAAATTTTTGATGTTGTCTTGGGTCACTTTTTCATAAACAAATTTGATATGTTGATAAAAGTAAAAAGAAAAATTTCAAGAAGCTAAAATATCAGATTTTTCTACAGACTTGCTGACTAATTTCTTCTTGACAGGGGTCTTGCTGTAAACCTTAACTTTGTTACTTAATCTAGTGTCTTCCTCTCATGGGAAATGCACTGATAGGGAATCCATATAAAATTAAAATTCTGTTTCTAAAGGGCAAGAAGCTACAAGTGCCACAGAAATTAATCAGGAGTGATAGACACAGGTAGGTATTACCATCACATTAGAATGGGCACAAATCAGGAGGAACTTTATCTCATCAAGTCCAAGACTATCTCTGGGCATTATAAAAGGCTGTAGAATAATTCTTAAATCAAAATTCTTTCTTAGTTTCATATAAAAATTGCATACCTTTAATAGTTTAAACAAAGATAATAGGTTTGAGCAAAGATATATTACCAAAATATGAATGTACATTATTCTGAGGAAAGATCATTTGCCCAAATTGCTGGAGAATTAGGCTAGTTCTGACTTTACCTAGCTTGCCATTTAACCTGAAGTAGCAGCTTCTGAGCGACTTCACTTTCACCTTTCACTTTCATACATTGGAGAAGGAAATGGCAACCCACTCCAGTGTTCTTGCCTGGAGAATCCCAGGGACGGGGGAGCCTGGTGGGCTGCCGTCTCTGGGGTTGCACAGAGTCAGACACGACTGAAGTGACTTAGCAGCAGCAGCTTCTCTGTGCCCTGTTTTTCTAACCTGAAAAATGGGGGTTTGGATTTTTCCCCTTATCTTCTTTGATGATACCATTTATGTTTATAACACGCTCTATTTAATACATTTTCTCATTCCATTCAGTGATTCTTAATGAGAGTGCTCCCTGTCCCCACCAGGTTGAGAATCGCCACTAGTCTAGCATCACTCAGAGCTATTAAATTCTGTGTGTCCCAACTTAAGAAAGGTCAGGAGTTCACTGTTAGCTTTTAGGCCAATACTTATTCAATGTCTTTTATATTGCTTTCATGTAAGAATGATTAGTACTCTTGTCAGGAGGATGCCTCTGATGTTAAACTATCATTTTTTGTATTACAAATAGCTTAATTTTCTCTTCAGTGTGTCAGATACAGGTCCCAAAAGTCAGCTTTAAGGATGCCTTCTGTATAGCATAAGCAGTTTGGGATCTATAGAGCTAAATTCTCATTTTGAATCAGCAATGAGAAATAGCTTATTCAGTGCCTAAATTAGCACTGGTAAACTTTTACATTTATACAGAGGGATCCAGGGAAGGTGTAAGAGAACATTATAAACTTTCATTACAGATTTATTTTACCCAGTATTTTAATTTATATTTTTAAAGGATTTTAATTTGGGGGGTGGACTTCGCAGCGAAAATACTATTGTTAAAATAAGTGATTTCATTGCTAAGTCCTTCTAATCATAATTATAAGCTATTGGTTGAATGTCCAAAATTAATTATAATTATTGCTGTGAAAAGAGGAAGGAAACAGAGCAATGTTGCCATTCACTAGGTATCTTTATCTGAAAGGATATTTGGGAAGTGAGCCAGCACTGCTCCACTATTAAAAGAAAGCAGTCAATTTGACTTTGTCATTCAGAAAGAAAAAATATTGGCCTTTAAGACTTGCTTTGCCTGTAGATTGAGGTGCACTTATCTCTTCCTTTCCTCATTTTCCATACTCTTAACATTTCCACAGAAGAAAGAAATTTGCACTGTCCAGAAGGAATGAAAATGTAAGAAACTCTCCTGGCCTCTGTTCCTATATATTTGTACTCATTTGTTTTAAGAGATAGAAGGCATGGTTTCCCTGAAGAGTAATATCTGGAGATGTGTGTGCTTCTCTCACTTAGAGCTTTTTGGCTTCAGGAGTCTGAGCTCTGAGCTTCCTCCTATTTCCATGTTTAAGCACCCAGTAAATGGGTCAGACTCCATACCTGCCTCTGTCTTTGCTCTAAGGGCTCCATGGGTATAAGACTACAGTTGTGATTAAGAGGGTTGTCTCTGTAGACCTTTGCTCTTCTTTAAATGGCTCTCTGAAAGTCCAGACTTTGGGATAGGGGTGAGAGCGAGGGGAAGATATTAGGAGGCCAGAGGTTGGTCACATGTCCAAATCACAGAGGTGCCTTAATTTCTATCAGTTTGATTCCCTATTTCTCAATTGCTTTGAAGTTTGGATGTAATATTAGAATATGAACAATTATCATCCTTAAAACCTAAAAATTTATTTTGCTAAGTTATGAACAAGAGACAAATTATTACTATCACAGATGTCTGCTTTATTTATTATGAACCTATACATTAACCCATTTTAGCTTTTTGCTTTATTATAGACTTTCTAAGAGTTGTTTTAGGTTTTTTTTTTTTTAATCATACATGGGTGTAGCTTATGTCAAAGGCTTTTTCTGCATCTATTGATATGACCACATGATTTAATATTTTTAGTCTGTTGCTGTGATGGATTACATTAATTGATTTCTTTTATAATTTTATTTATTTATTTGTATAGCTATTTTTGTCTAAGCTGGGTGTACTTTGCTGCGTGGACTTTTTTTCTAGTTGTGTCAAGCTGTGTCAAGTTGTGTCTACTCTAGTTGTGGTGTGCAGGCTTCTCATTGTGGTGACCTCTCTTGTTGCAGAGCACAGGCTCTAAAGCATGTGAGTTTCAGTAGTTGCAGTGCTTGGGTTCAGTAGTTGTGGTTCCCAGATTCTAAAGCACAGGCTCAATAGTTGTGATGCACAGGCTGAGTTGCTCTGTGGAATGTGGGATCTTCCTGGACCAGGGATCAAACCTATGTCTCCTGCACTGGCAGGTGGATTCTTTACCACTGAGCCACCTGGGAGGCATTTTTATACATTCAATTCAGTTCAGTTCAGTTGCTCAGTCATGTCCGACATTTGCGACCCCATGGACTGCAGCACGCCAGGCCTTCCTGTCCATCACCAACTCCCAGAGTTTACCCAAACGAATATCCATTGAGTCGGTGATGCTATCCAACCATCTCATCCTCTGTCATCCCCTTCTCCTCCCACCTTCAATCTTTCCCATCATCAGGGTCTTTTCAAATGAGTCAGCTCTTTGCATCAGGTGGCCAAAGTATTAGAGTTTCAGCCTCAACGTCAATGAACACTCAGGACTGATCTCCTTTAGGATGGACTGGCTGGATCTACTTGCTGTCCAAGGGACTCTCAAGAGTCTTCTCCAACACCACAGTTCAAAAGCATCAATTCTTCAGCACTCAACTTTCTTTATAGTCCAACTCTCACATCCATACAGGACTACTGGAAAAACCATAGCTTTGACAAGATGGACCTTTGTTGGCAAAGTAATGTCTCTGCTTTTCAATATGCTGTCTAGTTTGGTCATAGCATTTCTTCCAAGGAGCAAGCATATTTAATTTCATGGCTGCAGTCATCATCTGCAGTGATTTTGGAGCCCAGAAAAATAAAATCTGACACTTTTTTCATTGTTTCCCCATCTATTTCCCATGAAGTGATGGGACCAGATGCCATGATCTTAGTTTTCTGAGTGTTGGGCTTTAAGCTAATTTTTTCACTCTCTTCTTTCACTTTCATCAAGGAGCTTTTTAGTTCCTCTTCGCTTTCTGCCATAAGGGTGGTATCATCTGCATATCTGAGGTTATTGATATTTCTCCTGGCTATGTTGATACCAGCTTGTGCTTCATCCAGCCCAGCGTTTCTCATGATGTACTCTGCATATAAGTTGAATAAGCAGGGTGACAATATATACAGCCTTGACGTACTCCTTTTCCTATTTGAAACCTATTATACATTATACTCTACTAAAAGGTATTATAAGATATTGCCTGTAACTCCCTGTACCATGCAATACATGCTTTTTGGTTATCTATTTTATATATATATATTATTTAAATCTCTTAATCCCATACCCCTAACTTGCCCCCACTCCCTTTTGGTAACCACAAATTTGTTTTTTATGTCTGTGAGTCTGTTTCTGCTTGCAAATACATTAATTAGTATTATTTTAGATTCCACGTGTAACTCATATAATGCAGTATTTGTCTTTCTCTGTCTGACTTAAGTTTCACTAAGCATAATATTCTCTAGGTCAATCCATACTGCTGCAAAAGGTGGGATTTCATTCTTGTTTACGGATGAATAGAATGTCATTGTATATGTTATATTACATCTTCTTTATCCATTTGTCTGTTGGTGGGCACTTGGGGTGCTTCCATGTTTTGGCTATTGTAAACATTGCTTCAGTGAACATTGGAGTACCTGTATCTTTTTGAATTGATATTTTTGTATTTTTCAAATATATACCTAGGGGTGGAATTGCTGTATCATATGGTAGTTCTACTTTTAGCTTTTTGAGGAACCTCCATACTGTTTTCCATAGTTGCTGCACCAAGTTACATTCCCACCAACAGTGTACAGGGGCTCCCTTTCTCCACATCCTGATGTTAGTCATTTGTAGTCTTTTTAATGAAAATCATTCTGACAGGTATGATGTGATATCTCTTTGTTGCTTTGATTTGCATTTCTCTGGTAATTAGCATTGTTGAGCATCTTTTCATGTTCTTGTTAGTCATTTGTATGTCTAAAAAAAAATGTCTGTTCAGGTCTTCTGCATATTTTTGAGATTGGGGATTTTTTTATATTAAGTTTTATTAGTTGTTTGTGTATTTTGCATATTAACCTCTTGTCAGTCATATGAGTTTTAAATCTTATTTCCCATCCTGTAGGCTTTTCATTTTGTCAATGATTTTCTTTGCTCTTTAAAAGCTTTTAAGTTTAAACTTGTTCATTTTGCTTTTATTTCTCTTGCCTCAGGAGACAGATCCAAAAAATTTATGTCAAGAATGTCTTTCTGTATTCTCTTCTAGGAATTTTATTGTTTCAGGTCTTATATTTAGGGCTTTAATACTTTTTGAGTTTATTTTTTGTATATGATATGAGAAAATGTTCTCACCAGTTAAATAAGAACAAAAATGTAACAGTTTTATGTCAAGAAATTGGACAATCTAGACTAAATGGACAAATTCTGAAAACATACAACCTCATAAGACAGAATCAACAAGATACAGACAGTTTGAACAGGACTGATCACTAGTAGTAAAATTAAGTTTGTAATCAAAAAAACTTCCAGCAAACAAAGGCCAGGACTGGATAGCTTTACAGGGGAATTCTACCAAACATAGAAAAAAGGACTAATTCTTATCTTTTTCAAAATGTTGCAAAAAATTGACAAGGACAGTACACTGCCAAATTCATTCTGTGAGACCACCATTACCCTGATGCCAAAACCAAAAAGACTACAAAAAAGTAAATTAGAGGACAATATCTTTGATGAATATAGATGCCAAAATTCTCCACAAAATATTAGTAAGCCAAACCCAACATTATATAGAAAGGATCATACAGAATGATCAAGTGGGATTTATTCAAGGAATGTAAGAATAGGTCAACATTCACAAATCAATCAATGTGATAGGAAAAATAAAAATCACATGACAATCTCAGTAGATACAGAAAAACATTTGACAAAATTCAACATCCATTCATGATAAAAACTTTTATCAGAGTAGGTATGCTGCCGCTGCTGCTAAGTTGCTTCAATCGTGTCCGACTCTGTGCGACCCCAGAGACGGCAGCCCACCAGGCTCCCCTGTCCCTGGGATTCTCAAGGCAAGAACACTGGAGTGGGTTGCCATTTCCTTCTCCAATGCATGAAAGTGAAAAGTGAAAGTGAAGTCGCTCAGTCGTGTCCAACTCTTCGCGACCCCACGGACTGCAGCCTACCAGGCTCCTCTGTCCATGGGATTTTCCAGGCAAGAGTACTGGAGTGGGGTGCCATTGCCTTCTCCCTCAGAGTAGGTATAGAGGGAATATATCTCAACATAATAAAAAGCCATTTATACATTTAGGACAAACCAATAGCTAACATCATACTCAGTTGTGAAATGCTGAAAGTTTTTCCTTTAAACTCAGGACCAAGAAAAGGAAGCTCACTCTTCTATTTAACATAGTATTGGAAGTCCCAGCCACATCAATCAAACAATAAAAAGAAATACATGGCATCTATATTGGAAGGGAAGAAGTAAAATTGTCAGTATTTGCATATGACATGGTATAGATACTTCATATAGAAAGCCCACAGTATTCGGCCAAGAACTATTAGGACTAATAAATGAATTCAGAAAAGTTTCAGGATACAAGATTAATGTACAGAAGTCTATTTCTTTTTTATACACTTTAACTCTCGGAAAGAGAAAGTTTAAAAACATAGTTACATTTAAAATTCCATCAAAAAGAATGAAATAACTGGCAATAAACTTATCTAAGGAGGTGAAAGACATACTCTGAAAACTATAAAACACTGATGAAGGAAATTGAAGATAATACAAAGAAATGGAAGGATACACTGTGCTCTTTATTTGGCAGAATTAACATTGTTAAAATGGCCAGAGTACTCAAAGAAATCTATAGATTTAACGCAATTCCTATCATAAAACACATGATGTTTTTCACAGAACCAGAATAAGTAATCCTAAAATTCATATGGAACCACAGAACACCCCTAAGTTGCCAATAAATCTTTTGAGAAAAGAACAAAGTTGGAGGTATTATGCTCCCAGTCTTTAGACCATACTGCAAAGCTACAATAATCAAAACAGCTTGGTACTGGCACAATAACAGACACATATATTAGCAGAACAGAATAGAGTGCCCAGAAATAAAGCCACACACCTATGGTCAATTAACCTATGACAAAAGAAAGAATATGCAATGGAGAAATGACAGTCTATTCAACAAGTCGTGCTGGGAAAACTGGACAACTACATAGAAAACAATTAAATTAGAATATTTCCTTATAGTAATTGATTTTTAAATATTGAACCAGCTTTATATATCTGAAATAAATCCCTCTTGGTTGTGGTGTATTAATTCTTTTTACAATTTTTTATTTTATTTTTAATATGTTGCTGAGAATTTTTGCATCTATGTTCATAAGAAATATTGGTCTGTACTTTTCTTTTCATGTCTTTATCTGGTTTTGGTATTGATGTTAAGCTGGTTATAGAATGAGGTAGGAGTTATGCCCTTTGCTTATATTTTCAGAAGATTGTAGAGAATTGATATAATTCTCCCTTAAATGTTTGGAAGAATTCCCTAGTGAACACATCTCGGTTCAGTTCAATTCAGTCGCTCAGTCATGTCCGACTCTTTGCGACCCCATGAATTGCAGCACGCCAGGCCTCCCTGTCCATCACCATCTCCCAGAGTTCACTCAGACTCACATCCATGGAGTCAGTGATGCTGTCCAGCCATCTCATCCTCTGTTGTCCCCTTCTCCTGCCCCCAATCCCTCCCAGCATCAAAGTCTTTTCCAGTGAGTCAACTCCTCACATGAGGTGGCCAAAGTACTGGAGTTTCAGCTTCAGCATCATTCCTTCCAAAGAACACCCAGGACTGATCTCCTTTAGAATGGACTGGTTGGATCTCCTTGCAGTCCAAGGGACTCTCAAGAGTCTTCTCCAACACTACAGTTCAAAAGCATCAATTCTTTGGCACTCAGCTTTTTTCACAGTCCAACTCACATCCATACATGACTACTGGAAAAACCATAGCCTTGACTAGATGGACCTTTGTTGGCAAAGTAATGTCTCTGCTTTTGAATATGCCATCTAGGTTAGGTGCACTCTGTTTGGAAGGGTATTAATTGTTGATTCAGTTTTGCTAATGTGAATAGGCCTCTTCAGATCATCTGTTTCTCCTTGTGTGAGTTTTGGCAGATTGTGTCTTTCTAGAAATTGGTCCATCTAAGTTATCAATTTTGTGGGCATAGAGTTGTTCATAGTATTCCTTTATAGTCCTTTTTATTTTCATGAGATTTATGGTGGTCTAATTTCTGATAATTAGTAATTTGTGTCTTCTTTCTTTCTTTTTTTTTCTTTAGTTAGCTTGTCTAGAGGCTTATCAATTTCATTGTTCTTTTCAAAGAAGCAGCTTTTGGTTTCCTTGAGTTCTGTTGACTTCTTATATTTCAATTTCATTGATTTCTGCTCTAATTCTTATTATTTCTTTTTTTCAACTTACTTTGGTTTTAATTTGCTCTTCTTTTTCTAGTTTCCTGTGATGGAAGCCTAGCAATTGAATTTAGTTCTTTCTTCTTTTCTAATATGTGCATTCACCCTTATAAATTTCCTTCTAAACACTTCTTTCACTGCATTCCACATATTTTGATAAGTTGTGTTTTAATTTTCACTTAATTCAAAATATTTTAGAATTTCTCTTAATATTTCTTTTATTTATTTATTTCTTAACACCAAAAACATTTTGTATTGGGATATAGCCTATTAACAGTGTTGTGATAGTTTTAGGTAAACAGCAAAGGGACTCAGCCATGCATATACATATATCTATTCTTCCCCAAACCCCCCTCCCATTCAGGCTGGCACATAACACTGAGCACATTTTCAAATGCTATGCAGTAGGATTTTGGTTATCCGTTTTAAATATAGCAGTGTGTATATGACCTTCCCAAAGTTCTTAGCTATCCCTTACCCCTGGCAACCATGAATTCATTTTCTAAGTCTGTGAGTCTCTATCTGTTTTGTCAGTAAGTTCACTGTATCATTTCTTTTTGGATTCTAGATATAAGGGATGTCATATGATGGTTCTCTGTCTCTGTCTTACTTAATTCACTAAGTACAACATTTTCTAGGTCCATCCATGTTGCCGCAAATGGACTTATTTCATTCTTCTTAATGACTGAGTAATATTCCATTGTGTATATGTACCAAATCTTCTTTATCCATTCCTCTTTCAATAGACATTTAGGTCATTTCCATGTCTTGGCTTTTGTAAACACTACTGCAATGGACATTGGGGTGCATGTATCTTTTGGGGCCATATTTTTTTATGGATATATGCCCAGGAGTGTGATCCCAGGGTCATATGGTAACTCATATGACCCTGCAAACTAAAATCATGGCATCTGGTCCCATCACTTCATGGTAAATAGATGAGGTGACAATAAAAGCAGTGACAGGCTTTATTTTCTTGGGCTCCAAAATCTCTGCAGATGGTGACTGCAGCCATGAAATTAAAAGATGATCTTCCATCTAGTCAAGGCTATGGTTTTTCCAGTGGTCATGTATGGATGTGAGAGTTGGACTGTGAAGAAAGCTGAGCGCCAAAGAATTGATGCTTTTGAACTGAGGTGTTGGAGAAGACTGTTGAGAGTCCTTGGACTGCAAGGAGATCCAACCAGTCCATTATAAAGGAGATCAGTCCTCGATGTTCTTTGGAAGGATTGATGATAAAGGTGAAACTCCAATACTTTGGCCACCTCATGTAAGGAGTTGACACATTGGAAAAGACTGATGCAGGGAGGGATTGGGTGCAAGAGGAGAAGGGGAAGACAGAGGATGAGATGGCTGGATGGCATCACCGACTCGATGGACATTGATTTGAGTAAAATCCGGGAGTTGGTGATGGACAGGGAAACCTAGCATGCTGCAATTCATGGGGTTGCAAAAGTCAGACACGACTGAGTGACTGAACTGAACTGAACTGCTCCTAGGAAAGAAAGCTATGAACTACCTAGATCAGATCAGTCACTCAGTCGTGTCAGACTCTTTGTGACCCCATGAATCGCAGCACACCAGACCTCCCTGTCCATCACCAATTCCCGGAGTTCACTCAGACTCATGTCCATCGAGTCAGTGATGCCATCCAGCCATCTCATCCTCTGTCGTCCCCTTCTCTTCCTGCCCCCAATCCTTCCCAGCATCAGAGCCTTTTCCAATGAGTCAACTCTTCACATGAGGTGGCCAAAGTACTGGAGTTTCAGCTTTAGCATCATTCCTTCCAAAGAAATCCCAGGGCTGATCTCCTTCAGAATTTATTGGTTGGATCTCTTTGCAGTCCAAGGGACTCTCAAGAATCTTCTCCAACACCACAGTTCAAAAGCATCAATTCTTCAGCACTCAGCCTTCTTCACAGTCCAACTCTCACATCCATAAATGACCACAGGAAAAACCATAGCCTTGACTAGACGGACTTTTGTTGGCAAAGTAATGTCTCTGCTTTTGAATATGCTGTCTAGGTTGGTCATAACTTTCCTTCCAAGCAGTAAGCGTCTTTTAATTTCATGGCTACAGTCACCATCTGTAGTGATTTTGGAGCCCAGAAAAATAAAGTCTGACACTGTTTCCACTGTTTCCCCATCTCTTTCCCATAAAGTGGTAGGACCGGATGCCATGATCTTCGTTTTCTGAATGTTGAGCTTTAAGCCAACTTTTTCATTCTCCACTTTCACTTTCATCAAGAGGCTTTTGAGTTCCTCTTCACTTTTGGCCATAAGGGTGGTTTCATCTGCATATCTCAGGTTATTGATATTTCTCCCGGCAATCTTGATTCCAGCTTGTATTTCTTCCAGTCCAGCGTTTCTCATGATGTACTCTGCATAGAAGTTAAATAAACAGGGTGACAATATACAGCCTTGACGAACTCCTTTTCCTATTTGGAACCAGTCTGTTGTCCCATGTCCAGTTCTAACTGTTGCTTCCTGACCTGCATACAAATTTCTCAAGAGGCAGATCAGGTGTCCTGGTATTCCCATCCCTTTCAGAATTTCCCACAGTTTATTGTGATCCACACAGTCAAAGGCTTTGGCATAGTCAATAAAGCAGAAATAGATATTTTTCTGGAACTCTCTTGCTTTTTCCATGATCCAGTAGATGTTGGCAATTTGATCTGTGGTTCCTCTGCCTTTCTAAAACCAGCTTGAACATCAGGAAGTTCATGGTTCACATATTGCTGAAGCCTGGCTTGGAGAATTTTGGGCATTACTTTACTAGCGTG
>NW_011494870.1:5025075-5031886 GCF_000754665.1 Bison bison bison
TGGTATCTCTGATTTTTTTGAAGAGATCTCTAGTCTTTCCCATTCTGTTGTTTTCCTCTATTTCTTTGCATTGATCGCTGAAGAAGGCTTTCTTATCTCTTCTTGCTATTCTTTGGAACTCTGCATTCAGATGCTTATATCTTTCCTTTTCCCCTTTTCTTTTTGCTTCTCTTCTTTTCACAGCTATTTGTAAGGCCTCCCCAGACAGCCATTTTGCTTTTTTGCATTTCTTTTCCTTGGGAATGGTCTTGATCCCTGTCTCCTGTACAATGTCATGAACCTCATTCCATAGTTCATCAGGCATTCTATCTATCAGATCTAGGCCCTTAAATCTATTTCTCACTTCCACTGTATAATCATAAGGGACTTGATTTAGGTCATACCTGAATGGTCTAGTGGTTTTCCCTACCTTCTTCAATTTCAGTCTCAATTTCCCAATAAGGAGTTCATGGTCTGAGCCACAGTCAGCTTCTGGTCTTGTTTTGGTTGACTGTATAGAGCTTCTTCATCTTTGGCTGCAAAGAATATAATCAATCTGATTTCAGTGTTGACCATCTGGTGATATCCATGTATAGAGTCTTCTCTTGTGTTGTTGGAAGAGGGTGTTTGTTATGACCAGTGCATTTTCTTGGCAAAACTCTATCAGTCTTTGTCCTGTTTCATTCCATATTCCAAGGCCAAATTTGCCTGTTACTCCAGGTGTTTCTTGACTTCCTACTTTTGCATTCCAGTCCCCTATAATGAAAAGGACATCTTTTTTTGGGTGTTAGTTCTAAAAGGTCTTGTAGGTCTTCATAGAACCGTTCAACTTCAGCTTCTTCAGCATTACTGGTTGGGGCATAGACTTGGATTACTGTGATATTGAATGGTTTGCCTTGGAAACGAACAGAGATCATTCTGTCGTTTTTGAGATTGCATCCAAATACTGCATTTCAGACTCTTTTGTTGACCATGATGGCCACTCCATATCTTCTGAGGGATTCCTGCCTGCAGTAGTAGATATAATGGTCATCTGAGTTAAATTCACCCATTCCAGTCCATTTCAGTCGCTGATTCCTAGAATGTCGACGTTCACTCTTGCCATCTCTTGTTTGACCGCTTCCAATTTGCCTTGATTCATGGACCTGACATTCCAGGTTCCTATGCAATATTGCTCTTTACAGCATCTGACCCTGCTTCTAGCACCAGTCACATCCACAGCTGGGTATTGTTTTTGCTTTGGCTCCATCCCTTCATTCTTTCTGGAGTTATTTCTCCACGGATCTCCAGTAGCATATTGGGCACCTACTGACCTGGGGAGTTTCTCTTTCAGTATCCTATCATTTTGCCTTTTCATACTGTTCATGGGGTTCTCAAGGCAAGAATACTGAAGTGGTTTGCCATTCTCTTCTCCAGTGGACCACATTTTGTGAAATCTCTCCACCATGACCCACCCATCATGGGTTGCCCCACGCTCATGGCTTAGTTTCATTGAGTTAGACAAGGCTGTTGTCCTAGTGTGAATAGATTGACTAGTTCTGTGAGTATGGTTTCAGTGTGTTTGCTCTCTGATGTCCTCTTGCAACACCTACTGTCTTACTTGGGTTTCTCTTACCTTGGGCGTGGGATATCTCTTCACAGCTGCTCCAGCAAAGTGCAGCCATTGCTCCTTGCCTTGGACGAGGGGTTTCTCCTCACCGCCGCCCTTCCTGACCTTCAACGTGGGATAGCTCCTCTATGCCCTCCTGCGCCCGCGCAGCCATGGCTCAAAGCAGAAAGATTACTTTGCTGATGAATGTCTATCTAGTCAAAGCTATGGCTTTTTCATTAGTCATGTATGCATGTGGGAGTTGAACCATAAAGAAAGCTGAGCACTGAAGAATTGATGCTTTAAACTGTGGTGTTGGAGAAGACTCTTGGGAGTCCCTTGAACAGCAAAGAAATCAAACCAGTCAATCCTAAAGGAAATCAGCCATGAATATTCATTAGAAGGACTTATACTGAAGCTTAAGTTCCAATACTTTGACCGCCTGATGCGAAGAGCCAACTCATTAGAAAAGATCCTGGTGCTGGCAAAGATTGAAGGCATAAGGAGAAGGGGACACGAGAGGATGAGATTGTTGGATTGCATCACTGACTCAATGTACATGAGTCTGCACAAGCTCCAGGAGATGATGAAGGACAGGAAAGCCTGGCATGCTGCAGTCCATGGGGTTTCAATGTATCAGACAGGACTGAGTGACTGAACAACAACAAATGGTAGCTTTATTTTCAGTTTTTTTAGGAACCTCCATACTCTTCCCCATATTGACTGTACCAATTTACATTCTTACCAAAAGTGAAGGAGGGTTCTCTTCTCTCCACACCCTCTCCAGCGTTTGCTGTTTGTGGATTTTTTGATGATAACCATTCTGACTGATGTGAGGTGGTATCTCATTGTAGTTTTGATTTGCATTTCTCTAATAACTAGTGATTTTGAACATCTTTTCATGTGCTTTTTGACCACCTGTATGTCCTCTTTAGAGAAATGTCTGTTCAGGTCTTCTGCCCATTTTTTGAGTGGCTTGTTTGTATTATTTGGAAGCGTGATGTTTAATTTCCATTTGGGAGGGTTGTCCAGTTTTACAGTTTCTGTTTTTCATTTCTAGTTTAATTTTACTGTGGTCTGTGAGCAGACATTGGATTATTTCTATTCTTTTAAATTTGTTATGCTTTAATTTGTTATGCTTTATGGCCCAGATTGGGCTTCCCTGATAGCTCAGTTGGTAAAGAATCCATCTGCAATGCAGGAGACCCTGATTCAATTCCTGGGTCGGGAAGATTGGTTGGAGAAGGGATAGACTACCCACTCCAGTATCCTTTGGCTTCGCTGGTGGCTCAGCTGGTGACTAATCTGCCTGCAATGAAGGAGACCTGGATTCAGTCCCTTGGTTGGGAAGATCCCCTGGAGAAGGGAAAGGCTACCTACTCCAGTATTCTAGCCTGGAGAATTCCATGGACTGTATAGTCCATGGGGTCACAAAGAGTCAGACATGACCGAGCAACTTTCACTTTCATGGCCCAGATTATGGCCTATTTTGGTGAAAGTTCCATGTCAGTTTGAGAAAAATGTGAATTATGCTTTTGTTGGATGGAGTAGTCTTCTAGATATTAGCTAATCCAGTAGATTGATGGTGTTATTGAATTCAACTGTGTCCTTGCTGATTTCTCTCTGGTTGATCTGTCCAGTTCTTTGAGTGGAGTGTTGAAGTCTTCAGCTGTAATAGTGGATTCATCTCTTTCTCCGTGTAGTTCTCTCAATTTCTGTCTCAAACAGTTTGATGCTTTTTTGTTAGATGCAACATGTTAGGATTATTATATCTTCTTGGAGAATTGACCTCTTATTATTATGCAATGACTTTCTTTATATTAATACCTGATAATTTTTCTTTGAAATATTCTCTGCTTAAAATTAATATAGCTTCTCCTTCTTATCTTGATAGGTATTGCCATGTTATATTTTCCTCCATAATTTACCTTTTTTTGGTTTCTTCATCTTTTGTTCAACATTGTACTTGAGGTTCCAGCCAATATAGTAAGGCAGGAAAAGGAAACATGTTTCACCAGCTTGCAATGAAACATTAAAACTGTATTTATTTTAAGAAGATATGATTGTTTATGTAGAAAATCCAATGATCCTCAAGACATCACTAGAACTAATAAGTAAGTACAGCAAGGATGAAGCATTAAAGATCAACATACAAAAATTAATTGACTTTCTATGTAGTAGCAAAGGCAACAGTATGAAAAGACAAAAAGATGTCTGGAAGATGAGCCCCTCAGGTCAGAAGCTGTCCAATATGCTACTGGAGAAGAGTGGAGGGCAATTACTAATAGGTACAGAAAGAATGAAGCAACTGGGCTAAAGCAGAAAAGACCCTGAAGTGTGGGTGTGTCTGGTGGTGAAAGTAAAGTCCAGTGCTGTAAGAACAATATTGCATAGGAATCTGGAATGTTAGGCCCATAAGTCAAGGTATATTAGACATGGTCATGCAGGAGATGGAAAGAGTAAACATTGACATTTTAGGAATCGGTGAACTAAAATGGATGGGAATGGGCAAATTTAATTCAGATGACCATTATATCTACTGCTGTGGTCAAGAATCCCTTAGAAGAAATGGAGTAGCTCTCATAGTCAACAAAAAAAAGAGTCTGAAATGTAGTACTTGGTTGCAATCTCAAAAACGACAGAATGATCTCAGTTCATTTCCAAGACAAACCATTCAACATCACAGTAATCCAAGTCTATGACCCAACCACTGATGCCAAAGAAGCTTAAGTTGAACGGCTCTGTGAAGACCTTCTAGAATGAACACCAAAGAATGATGTCCTTTTCATCATAGGGCGTTGGGATGCAAACTTCTTAATTTGAAGTTAAGAGATACCTGGAATAACAGGCAAATTTGGCCTTGGAGTACAAAATGAAGCAGGGCAAAGGCTAACACAGAGTTTTGCCAAGAAAATAAAATGTTCATAGCAAATGTCCTTTTCCAATAACACAAGAGATGACTTTATACCCGGAAATCACTACATGGTCAATACTGAAATCATATTGATTATATTCTTTGCAGCCCAAAATGGAGAAACTCTATACAGTCAGCAAAAACAAGTCCTGGAGCTGACTGTGGCTCAGATCATAAGCTCCTTAGTGAAAAATTCAGGCATAAATTGAAAAATCTATGGAAAACCATTAGACCATTCAGTTCAGTTCAGTTGCTCAGTCGTGTCCGACTCCCTGTGACCCCATGAATCGCAGCACGCCAGGCCTCCCTGTCCACCACCATCTCCTGGAGTTCACTCACACTTATGTCCATCAAGTCAGTGGCCATCCAGCCATCTCATCCTCTGTCGTCCCCCTCTCCTCCTGCCCCCAATCCCTCCCAGCATCAGAGTCTTTTCCAGTGAGTCAACTCTTCGGATGAGGTGGCCAAAGTATTGGAGTTCCAGCTTTGGCATCATTCCTTCCAAAGAACACCCAGGGCTGATCTCCTTTAAAATGGACTGGTCGGATCTCCTTGCAGTCCAAGGGACTTGTGAGAGTCTTCTCCAACACTACAGTTCAAAAGCGTCAATTCTTCGGCACTTAGCTTCTTGACAGTCCAACTCTCACATACATATATGACCACTGGAAAAACCACAGCCTTGACTAGACGAAACTTTGTTGGCAAAGTAATGTTTCTGCTTTTGAATATACTATCTAGGTCAGTCATAACTTTTCTTCCAAGGAGTAAGCGTCTTTTAATTTCATGGCTGCAGTCACCATCTGCAGTGATTTTGGAGCCCCCAAAAATAAAGTCTGACACTGTTTCCACTGTTTTCCCATCTATTTCACATGAAGTGATGGGACCAGATGCATGATCTTCGTTTTCTGAATGTTGAGCTTTAAGCCAACTTTTTCACTCTCCTCTTTCACTTTCATCAAGAGGCTTTTCAGTTCCTATTCACTTTCTGCCATAAGGGAGGTGTCATCTGCATGACATAAATCAAATTGCTTATGATTATACAGTGGAGGTGATTCAAGGGGTTAACTGTGGTAGACACAATGCCTGAAGAACTGTGGATGGAGTTTCATAACATTGTACAAGAGGCAGTGACCAAAACCATCCCAAAGAAAAAGAAATGTAAGAAGGCAAAGTGGTTGTCTGAGGAGACTTTACAAAAAGGTGAGGAAAGAAGAGACATGAAAAGCAAGAGAGAAAAGGAAAGATATATCCAAATTAATGCAGCATTCCAGAGAATAGCAAGGAGAAATAGGACTTCTTAAATGAACAATACAAAGAAGTAGAAGAAAACCAAAGAATGGGAAACACTAGAGATCTCTTCATGAAAATTGGAGATATGAAAGCAACATTTCATGAAAGGACGGGCAGGATAAAGGACAGAAACAGTAAGGACCTAACAGAAGGAACAGAGATTAAGAAGAGGTGGCAAGAATACACAGAAGAATTATACAAAAAAAGGACTTAAGGCCTGGATAACCACAATGGAATGGTCACTCACCTAAAGCCAGACATCCTGGAGTGTGATGTCAAGTGGGCCTTAGGAAGCATTACTACACACAAAGCTAGTGGAGGTGATGAAATTCCAGTTGAGCTATGTCAAATCCTAAAAGATGATGGTATTAAAAAGTGCTGTACTCAGTATGCCAGAAAATTTGGAAAGTTCAGCAGTGACCACAGGACTGGAAAAGGTCAGTTTTTCTTCCAGTCCCAAAGAAAGGCAATGCCAAAAGATGTTAAATTACCATACAACTGTGGTCATTTCACATGCTAGTGAGGTTCTGCTCAAAATCCTTCAAGCTCGGCATCAGGAGTATATGAATCAAGAGCTTCCAGATGAACAAGCTGGATTTAGAAAAGGCGGAGGAACCAGAGATCAAATTGCCAACTTACATTGAGAATTCCAGAAAAACATATACTTCTGTTTCATTGGCTACTCTAAAGACTTTGTGTGGATCACAACAAACTAGAAAATTCTTAAAGAGATGGGAAAACCAGACCACCTTACCAGTCCCCTAAGAAACCTATATGCGGGTCAAGAAGAAAAAGTAAGAACCTTCCATGCAACAACTGACTAGTCCAAAATTGGAAAAGGAGTATGACAAAGCTATTTGTCACTCTGTTTATATAACCTATATGCAGCGTTCAGTGCAGTTCAGATCAGCCGCTCAGTCGTGTCCGACTCTTTGCGACCCCATGAATCGCAGCACGCCAGGCCTCCCTGTCCATCACCAACTCCCGGAGTTCACTCTGACTCATGTCCATCGAGTCAGTGATGCCATCCAGCCATCTCA
>NW_011494870.1:5031986-5036225 GCF_000754665.1 Bison bison bison
TCTTCGCATGAGGTGGCCAAAGTACTGGAGTTTCAGCTTTAGCATCATTCCTTCCAAAGAAATCCCAGGGCTGATCTCCTTCAGAATGGACTGGTTGGATCTCCTTGCAGTCCAAGGGACTCTCAAGAATCTTCTCCAACACCACAGTTCAAAAGCATCAATTCTTCTGCACTCAGCCTTCTTCACAGTCCAACTCTCACATCCATAAATGACCACAGGAAAAACCATAGCCTTGACTAGACGGACTTTTGTTGGCAAAGTAATGTCTCTGCTTTTGAATATGCTGTCTAGGTTGGTCATAACTTTCCTTCCAAGCAGTAAGCGTCTTTTAATTTCATGGCTGCAGTCACCATCTGCAGTGATTTTTGAGCCCCCAAAAATAAAGTCTGACACTGTTTCCCCATCTATTTCCCATGAAGTGGTGGGACCGGATACCATGATCTTAGTTTTCTGAATGTTGAGTTTTAAGCCAACATTTTCACTCTCCTCCTTCACTTTCATCAAGAGGCTCTTTAGTTCTTCTTTGCTTTCTGCCATAAGGGTGGTGTCATCTGCATAACTGAAGTTTTTGATAATTCTCCTGGCAATCTTGATTCCATCTTGTGCTTCATCCAGTCTAGCATTTCTCATGATGTACTCTGCATATAAGTTAAATAAACAGGGTGACAATATACAGCCTTGATGTATTCCTTTCCTGATTTGTAACCAGTCTGTTCCACGTCCAGTTCTAACTGTTGCTTCTTGACTTGCATACAGATTTCTCAAGAGGCAGGTCAGGTGGTCTGGTATTCCCATCCCTTTCAGAATTTCACACAGTTTATTGTGATCCACACAGTTAAGGGCTTTGGCATAGTCAATAAAGCAGAAATAGATGTTTTTCTTGAACTCTCTTGCATTTTCCATGATCCAGTGGATGTTGGCAATTTGATCTCTGGTTCCTCTGCATTTTCTAAAACCAGCTTGAACATCAGGAAGTTCACGGTTCATGTACTGCTGAAGCCTGGCTTGGAGAATTTTGAGCATTACTCTACTAGCATGTGAGATGAGTGCAATTGTGAGATAGTTTGAGCAGTCTTTGGCATTGCCTTTCTTTGGGATCGGTATGAAAACTGACCTTCTCCAGTCCTGTGGCCACTGCTGAGTTTTCCAAATCTGCTGGCATATTAAGTGCAGCACTTTCACAGACTCATCTTTCAGGATTTGAAAAAGCTCAACTGGAATTCTATCACCTCCACTAGCTTTGTTTGTAGTGATGCTTTCTAAGGCCCACTTAACTTCACATTCCAGGATGTCTGGCTCTAGATGAGTGATCACACCATCGTGATTATCTGGGATGTGAAGATCTTTTTTGTACAGTTCTTCTGTGTATTCTTGCCGCCTCTTCTTAATATCTTCTGTTCTGTTATGTCCATACCATTTCTGTCCTTTATCAAGCCCATCTTTGCATGAAATGTTCCCTTGGTATCTCTAATTTTCTTCAAGAGATCTCTAGTCTTTCCCATTCTGTTGTTTTCCTCTATTTCTTTGCATTGATCGCTGAGGAAGGCTTTTTTATCTTCTTGCTATTCTTTGGAACTCTGCATTCAGATGCTTATATCTTTCCTTTTCTCCTTTGCTTTTCACTTCTCTTCTTTTCACAGCTCTTTGTAAGGCCTCCCCAGACATCCATTTTGCTTTTTTGCATTTCTTTTCCATGGGATGGTCTTGATCCCTGTCTCCTATACAATGTCACGAACCTCATTCCATAGTTCATCAGGCACTCTCTCTATCAGATCTAGGCCCTTAAATCTATTTCTCACTTCCACTGTATGGTGGCTGCGTGGGCGCAGGAGGGCCTAGAGGAGCTGTCCCACGTTGAAGGTCAGGAAGGGCGGCAGTGAGGACATACCCTTTGTCCAAGGTAAGGAGAAACAGCTGCGCTTTGCTGGAGCAGCCATGAAGAGATAACCCCACGTGCAA
Source organism: Bison bison bison (assembly GCF_000754665.1). Classification (NCBI taxonomy): domain Eukaryota; kingdom Metazoa; phylum Chordata; class Mammalia; order Artiodactyla; family Bovidae; genus Bison; species Bison bison. Next base: position 5,033,946 of record NW_011494870.1, read on the forward strand.
GGTAAGAGAAACCCAAGTAAGATGGTAGGTGTTACAAGAGGGCATCAGAGGGCAGACACACTGAAACCATACTCACAGAAAACTAGTCAATCTAATCACACTAGGACCACAGCCTTGTCTAACTCAATGAAACTAAGCCATGTGCGTGGGGCAACCCAAGACGGGTGGGTCATGGTGGAGAGATTTGACAAAATGTGGTCCACTGGAGAAGAGAATGGCAAACCACTTCAGTATTCTTGCCTTGAGAACCCCATGAACAGTATGAAAAGGCAAAATGATAGGATACTGAAAGAGAAACTCCCCAGGTCAGTAGGTGCCCAATATGCTACTGGAGATCAGTGGAGAAATAACTCCAGAAAGAATGAAGGGATGGAGCCAAAGCAAAAACAATACCCAGCTGTGGATGTGACTGGTGATAGAAGCAAGGTCCGGTGCTGTGTAAAGAGCAATATTGCATAGGAACCTGGAATGTCAGGCCCATGAATCAAGGCAAATTGGAAGTGGTCAAACAAGAGATGGCAAGAGTGAACATTGACATTCTAGGAATCAGCGAACTGAAATGGACTGGAATGGGTGAATTTAACTCAGATGACCATTATATCTACTACTGCAGGCAGGAATCCCTCAGAAGAAATGGAGTGGCCATCATGGTCAACAAAAGAGTCTGAAATGCAGTACTTGGATGCAATCTCAAAAACGACAGAATGATCTCTGTTCGTTTCCAAGGCAAACCATTCAATATCACAGTAATCCAAGTCTATGCCCCAACCAGTAATGCTGAAGAAGCTGAAGTTGAACGGTTCTATGAAGACCTACAAGACCTTTTAGAACTAACACCCAAAAAAGATGTCCTTTTCATTTAGTAGGGGACTGGAATGACAAAAGTAGGAAGTCAAGAAACACTGGAGTAACAGGCAAATTTGGCCTTGGAATACAGAATGAAGCAGGGCAAAGACTAATAGAATTTTGCCAAGGAAATGCACTGGTCATAACAAACAACCTCTTCCAACAACACAAGAGAAGACTTTATACATGGACATCACCAGATGGTCAACACTGAAATCAGATTGATTATATTCTTTGCAGCCAAAGATGGAGAAGCTCTATACAGTCAACGAAAACAAGACCAAGGGCTGACTGTGGCTCAGATCATGAACTCCTTATTGCCAAATTCAGACTGAAATTGAAGAAAGTGGGGAAAACCACTAGACCATTCAGGTATGACCTAAATCAAGTCCCTTATGATTATACAGTGGAAGTGAGAAATAGATTTAAGGGACTAGATCTGACAGATAGAGTGCCTGATGAACTATGGGATGAGGTTCATGACATTGTACAGGAGACAGGGATCAAGACCATCCCCATGGAAAAGAAATGCAAAAAAGCAAAATGGCTGTCTGGGGAGGCCTTACAAAGAGCTGTGAAAAGAAGAGAAGCGAAAAGCAAAGGAGAAAAGGAAAGATATAAGCATCTGAATGCAGAGTTCCAAAGAATAGCAAGAAGAGATACAAAAGCCTTCCTCAGGCATCAATGCAGAGAAATAGAGGAAAACAACAGAATGGGAAAGACTAGGGATCTCTTCAAGAAAATTAGAGATACCAAGGGAACATTTCATGCAAAGACGGGCTTGATAAAGGACAAAAATGGTATGGACCTAACAGAACAGAAGATATTAAGAAGAGGCAGCAAGAATACACAGAAGAACTGTACAAAAAAGATCTTCACGTCCCAAATAATCACGATGGTGTAATCACTCATTTAGAGCCAGACATCCTGGAATGTGAAGTCAAGTGGGCCTTAGAAAGCATCACTATGAACAAAGCTAGTCGAGGTGATGGAATTCCAGTTGAGCTATTTCAAATCCTGAAAGATGATGCTGTGAAAGTGCTGCACTCAATATGCCAGCAAATTTGGAAAACTCAGCAGTGGCCACAGGACTGGAAAAGGTCAGTTTTCATTCTGATCCCAAAGAAAGGCAATGCCAAAGACTACTCAAACTACAGCACAATTGCACTCATCTCACTTGCTAGTAAAGTAATGCTCAAGTTTCTGCAAGCCAGGCTTCAGCAGTACATGAACCGTGAACTTCCTGATGTTCAAGCTGGTTTTAGAAAAAGCAGAGGAACCAGAGATCAAATTGCCAACATCCACTGGATCATGGAAAAAGCATGAGAGTTCCAGAAAAACATCTATTTCTGCTTCATTGACTATGCCAAAGCCCTTGACTGTGTGGATCACAATAAGCTGTGGCAAATTCTGAAAAGGATGGGAATACCCACC
>NW_011494870.1:5036325-5036725 GCF_000754665.1 Bison bison bison
GCAAACCATTCAATATCACAGTAATCCAAGTCTATGCCCCAACCAGTAATGCTGAAGAAGCTGAAGTTGAACGGTTCTATGAAGACCTACAAGACCTTTTAGAACTAACACCCAAAAAAGATGTCCTTTTCATTATAGGGGACTGGAATGCAAAAGTAGGAAGTCAAGAAACACCTGGAGTAACAGGCAAATTTGGCCTTGGAATACAGAATGAAGCAGGGCAAAGACTAATAGAATTTTGCCAAGGAAATGCACTGGTCATAACAAACAACCTCTTCCAACAACACAAGAGAAGACTTTATACATGGACATCACCAGATGGTCAACACTGAAATCAGATTGATTATATTCTTTGCAGCCAAGATGGAGAAGCTCTATACAGTCAACGAAAACAAGACCA
>NW_011494870.1:5036825-5040300 GCF_000754665.1 Bison bison bison
TTGAGAAATCTGTATGCAGATCAGGAAGCAACAGTTAGAACTGGACATGGAACAACAGACTGGTTCCAATTAGGAAAAGGAGTATGTCAAGGCTGTGTATTATCACCCTGCTTATTCAATTTATATGCAGAGTACATCATGAGAAACGCTGGACTGGAAGAAACACAAGCTGGAATGAAGATTGCCGGGAGAAATATCAATCACCTCAGATATGCAGATGACACCACCCTAATGGCAGAAAGTGATGAGGAACTAAAAAGCCTCTTGATGAAAATGAAAGTGGAGAATGGAAAAGTTGGCTTAAAATTCAACATTCAGAAAACTAAGATCATGGCATCTGGACCCATCACTTCTTGCGAAATAGATGGGGAAACAGTGGAAACAGTGTCAGACTTTATTTTTCTGGGCTCCAAAATCACTACAGATGGTGACTGCAGCCATGAAATTAAAAGACGCTTACTCCTTGGAAGGAAAGTTATAACAAACCTAGACAGCATATTCAAAAGCAGAGACATTACTTTGCCAACAAAGGTCCGTCTAGTCAAGGCTATGGTTTTTCCTGTGGTAATGTGTGGATGTGAGAGTTGGACTATGAAGAAGTCTGAGCACCGAAGAATTGGTGCTTTTGAACTGTGTGTTGGAGAAGACACTTGAGAGTCCCTTGGACTGCAAAGAGATCCAACCAGTCCATTCTGAAGGAGATCAGCCCTTGGATTTCTTTGGAAGGAATGATGCTAAAGTTGAAACTCCAGTACTTTGGCCACCTCATGCAAAAAGTTCACTCATTGGCAAAGACTCTGATGCTGGGAGGGATTGGGAGCAGGAGGAGAAGGGGACGACAGAGAATAAGATGGCTGGATGGCATCACTGACTCGATGGACATGAGTCTGAGTGAACTCCGGGAGTTGGTGATGGACAGGGAGGCCTGGCGTGCTGTGATTCATGGGGTCGCAAAGAGTCAGACACAACTGAGCGACTGAACTGAACTGATACATGCTTTTGTATTCTTTTCCACTATGGTTTATTAAAGAATATTCAATATTGTTCCATGTATTATACAGTAGGATCTTATTGTTCATCCATTCTCCATTCCAACCATTTACTTTTAATCTGTACCAACTTTATATTTACAATTGATTTCTTGTGGACAACATAAATTGGATCATGTTTTTTTAATCTGCTGTGACAATCTCTGTCCTTAATTGATGTATTTAGGCCATTTCCTTTCCCTTTTGAATTTTTTAATTCATGAAATAAACTCTCTGTGAAGTGACAGTGTTTTATTTATATCCTAGAAGTTTAACTTAAATTACATGGAAATCATACATTAAAAATTTTTGATATAAATATACTAGAAGCATGCCATATAATATAGAATGTAGCATGAGGCACATGTATTTTAAAGCTCTAAATAAAAAGATTTATATTTGTGAATTTATTAATTCAACAAATAGTTATTAAATTCTGGATACATTTTTTATCTCATTATTTTGCTGAGAATATAACAGAGAATGTATCTCAGACATTCTGTGAATGAGATTATTTCAAAGGACATTATAGTACTGAAATGAAAATTACATCTGAAGATGTGCTGGAAAGTGATTGGAGGATAAGGAAACTACCTTATATAATAAATCAAAGTATATTAGTCAAAATAATCTAAATTATGCTACAATCTCCAGACCTTGGTGGCTTAAGACTACAAAGACTTATTCTTGCTCCAATTGCATGTCCAGTACAAATAGTCAGGTGGAAGGAGGGTTGTCCTCTGGCCATCATAGTCTAGAAACACAGCATGTCAAAGGTTCCATAGAAATGTTTATTTATGTATTTCTTGTCTATGATCACCATTGCAGGGGAGAAGAGATATGATGCCTCTGCTAGAATTGACAGATGTCACTTGTGTGTAAAAGCTCTATGTGCCACTTCTCAAATTTCACTGGCAAGGCACATGGCCATATTTGACCTGAAAGGAAGTCAAGGATTCCAGTCACACCAGGGCCTAGAAGAAGGAGTACTGGAATATTTCTGAACATTCCTAAGGACTATCACAGAAAGCCTTTATGAGGAGGCAACATTTTTTGAAACTTTATCAGTAAGCCAGTCAAACATAGATATAGTCAGTAGTTCTTAACCTGGCTGCTGCTGCTGCTAAGTCGCTTCAATCATGTCCAACTCTGTGCGACCCCATAGATGGCAGCCCACCAGGCTCCCCTGTCCCTGGGATTCTCCAGGCAAGAACACTGGAGTAGGTTGCCATTTCCTTCTCCAATGCATGAAAGTGAAAAGTGAAAGTGAAGTTGCTCAGTTGTGTCTGACTCTTCATGACCTCATGGACTGCAGCCTACCAGACTCCTCTGCCCATGGGATTTTCCAGGCAAGAGTACTCGAGTGGGGTGCCATTGCCTTCTCTGATTCTTAACCTTACTGCCCATTAAAATCACCTTGGATAGAAACTGTGTATGTGCTTTCAGGTTTTAATTCCATTATTGTACAGCAATGCTCGCATTCTATTTCCATCCTCATTTTACAGAAAAAGAAACTGAGGTAGAGTGAGGCTATGTTATTTTCACAAGGTTGCAAAAATAATAAATAGAATCAGGATTTGCATTCCGATAATCTGACTCCAGGACCAACAATTTTAACTATTCTAATATAGTCCCTATTTAAATTATGTTAATTATGGCCTCACATGTAACCAAATAAAAATAGAGTGCTGATCCCTTGGACTCACCTTCTCTACCCTCAGATGTGTGTGCATGTGTGTGTATGTGAGTGTGCACACATTTTTGCTTACTTGCATGGCCACATTCCAACCTTTAGTAAATTGGAGGGCTTTGTGTCATGGCTGACACTGGTCTCCTTGCTGTTCTTTGGTTCTCAAAGTATACCTTTCAACCTCAAAACTTTTTCAGTGACTTTTCCTGATACTTAGAAACCATTTCCCCCAGATATTCAAACAAATTCACTCCCTCACCTTCTTCAGCTCTGTTTTGAAACATTACCATTTCAGTGAGGCCTACCATAGCATTTAAATTACAGCCCTCCTTCTGCACTCCACAGACTTTTTCCCTGTGTCCCCAGGGCCTGAAAGAGGGCTAGCACATAGTAGGAACTCACTAAACATTGGTTACCTAAATCTTGGGAATTCAGGCTGAGAGTTGGTCAACGAGGGTAAATGGGATTGGATTCTACAATCTTGTCACAGCATGTGGAGGCAGAGTGGGATGCCTCCCTGGGAGAGGTGGTATGGAAGGAAATGTGCTACCATCAGTGGGGCCTCTAGACTATTTCCATCCCAAAGAATACATTAACCTTATCAATAGTCATTGTAGCAAAGGAAAGGTATATAATCCTGTCTAGCCCAGAAAAAAAAAAAAACCCAAAAACATTTATTTTCCTTCTTTCTCTCATCCTTGTCTAGTTCCTGAGAGATCAAGTGAAGGGGAAAGTACAGGAGGTTGGGAGGGTGGGT
>NW_011494870.1:5040400-5058909 GCF_000754665.1 Bison bison bison
CCTCAGCTCAACTATTAGTTGAGCTGTCCTGCCCGGAGACAGAGAGAACTTTGAATCAGATTTGGGATTGAAATTAAACCCTGAACAGAACTGTCTTTCAATACTGAAATAAGAAATACGATTTTTCTGATAACCAAAATTCACTGAAAAATTGGGAAATCTGCCACAATTTATGTTAAGGGAGTTGCTGCCCAGAAGGAAAGTTTGGTTCCACGTAGCTAGTGTTCTTGCCTTGAGAATCCCAGGGAGGGGAAGCCTGGTGGGCTGCCGTCTGTGGGGTCGCACAGAGTCGGACACGACTGAAGCGATGCAGCAGCAGCAGCAGCAGCTGACTTGGAGGAATATATGGGAAAAAAGCATAAAACAATTTGCTGTTTCTACTTCAGAAATATAACATTCCTCCTCAACACAACAGTTTAGTTTAAAACTAGATATTATTATCCCATTGGAGAAGGCAAAAATTAAGGCTCAGAAAATTAAATAATGAATTTAAGGTCATACTGCAGAAAGTGTCAAGTTGGCCAAAAAATTCATTCGGGTTTTTCCATAGGCTATTATGGAAAAACCCAAATGAATTTTTTGGTTAACCCAATATTAGCCACGATTAAATATCAAGTTTGGCTGAATCTACTGTCTATACTTTACTGTTGGAGATATCTTCTCACTTGCAATGAGAAAGAAAAACCAAAGGGAAACACACCACACACACACACACACACACACACTGCCTACACACACACCCCTCCTTCAGCCCAACCCGTTTTACATTGTTCTCATAAAAGTGCTGAATAGAGATTGTCTCTCTTTAGAAATATTCTTAAATAGTTTGACATCCCCAAATTTATGCAATTGGAATATTATCCAACAGCATCAACAAAATATTAATAGACTCAGGAAGCTGGTTACACTCATGCCTTCTGGTAGTTCCCCTCCCTGTTTTGTTTTTTTTTGTTGTTGTTGTTTTCCAGTAACATTCAGTTAATAACTAGCATTCAGTTAAAAGCTGGAATTACTTCATTAGCTTAGCCAAATCATCTTTTTATGCTGGTGATAAATAAGCAGCTATTAGCAATGATTCACATTAGTTCCATGGTTTGAAACAGCTGATTTCCTCCCAGATGCTTTACTGCACTCACACAGATACTTTTGCTCAATGTATTCTTATTACGTTACTTGTACTAACAAGGTCACCCTCTTCTTTTGAACAAGAGTATAAATCTTTCTTCTCTGCAAGGTTAGACTTGGTAGAACCTACTTTATTAGAAGCATGCTCTTTTTTTTTAGATCTCTGGGTCGGTCCAAAGGCTTAGGGTGAGATAAATGGAAGAAAGACCAGCTGTTTCAAATGTTGGATGAATTTTCAGACACAGTTGTACATGCTGGAGAGTCAAGCTGTGGAGGAAGGGGCTGATGGCATCACAGTCTCATTTCCTCCTTCTGTCATGCTTTCTCTTGTCTTTCGCCTGTCCTTCCACTTTGTTTCAACAAGAGCTCAAATGGATTCTGATAGCTTCTTTTAAAGCTATGTGGTGTTTGTGGAGTGTAATCATGTTGCCTTTGGTGCTAACCAGTAAAATGACTATAAAATGACCAGTAAAATGAATTTTCCCTCACTTCCTATCAGAACTTTAGCTGATGTTCAATTAGTTACCAAACTCAACTTGTTTTATCTATGGAACATTGAGAATAGGCCTTGTACAGTATCCAAGTGTTCTACAAACATATTGGGAGGAAATCAGCAAATAAAAGTTGATTGGAAGAACTATTCTTCTGTGTTGATTGGTGGTTTTGTATGCATTAGGTCAACTTCAGAGGTTAAATTCTTACATGTGAGGGTGATGTTTACTGTTACTTTATAGGTTTACACTCATGATATTCTTCCTTGATAACTGGAGTGTATTTGGTATCTGTTGAACAATAATGGTCTCATGATTGGAAAGCTAGAATTCTTAGAAGTTTCTCAACCTAAGTAATCCACACTTAAAATTTAATTTTACTTCTATATCAAAATCAAATTCTAGTTTTGAAAAATTATTTAAGAAGGGTTTTCAAGGCAACTATTAAAGAAACAAATGGTTAGATATAACTAGGTATTTTTTTATCACTAATCCATGACTATTATATATATAACTTGGGTTTCCTCCTGGTAGTGACAGTATTTTCTCTAATTCATATAAATAGGAATCATCTACTATTCAGAAATAGTTAGTTTAAGATGTATTGTTTGGCTGTAGTATTTAAGTTTAGTCACTCATTGAACACCTTCTGTGTACTAGCCCTTTTGTTCCTACTTGTAAAGAAGTCTTAGTATAATGAGGGGCATGCATTGGGCAGTAGTTTATAATAGAGTGGGATAAATATTCCTTTAAAGTCTGTTGTATACCAGAGGGAAAGGTGACCTATGTTTACATTGAAACCTGGAGGATACAAGACAATGAATCAGAAAGAGGAGAATGGTAGGCAAAAGGAGCTACATTAAAAGTAAACCAAGGAAGTAAAATGAAAATGATCTGAGAATGCCATAATCTAGGATAGATGAGGGGAAATGACTAGAGTGATAGATGGAAGGATAATTAGGGGACAGATTTTCGAGGATCATTCTGAAACATTTATAACTAATGGACAACCATTAATAGATCTACAGATGTCTTGGAATGATCCTGTCTGACCTTGACAATGCCATAGTACTGCTGTATAACAAATTCCAAACTCAGTGAGCATCTTGCTTATGAATCTGCAGATCAGTTAAAGTTCACCTGATCTAGATGAATACAGCTGGGCTTGGTGCCACAGTGTCCCTCATGCTCCTTGGACTAACTGGAGGCAGTTTCTTCTCATGGCAAAAGGCTAAGGCAGAAGAGAACAAGCCCATTGTAAATGAACATTCTGAGCTTTTCCCTCATGCCATTGCAACCCATTAGCCAATGCAAGTTAAATGGCCAAGGTTCCAGTCAAGGGGTGAGAGGTATATTCTACCTATTATGAAACCAAGACATAGGTATGAAAGTATAAAACTATCGCAGGGAAGTGAACTACTGAAATCAACCTATGGTACTCTGTATGCTTGTTTTTGTTACTCTGGGAACCATAGGTCCTCTTTTCTCACTGAATAAATATTATTTAAGTATTTTCTGATTAATCATATGGAATGATAAAGAGCTGTCACAATGGAATTCTGCAATCGACCATGATCCAGCATAAGTGCATGATGCTGCTGAATTTGGGTGACAAGGTGTTTTCCAGTAAAGGATATCTAAGTTGGTTGGGCATGTTCCTTTTAGGCATCCCGCTCATCAGAAATCCAGCAACCATAGCTACAGCCCCTTTCCTCTACTGCCCTAGTAAACCTTAATAACCTCCCTAGAGATCCGCCAATTCCAAGATATTGATTGGCCTTGATTCTGTTTAACTTATGAGAACAATCAAACTCCCCACTTGAGGTGATACAGTATCTGCAGTTCCTGGGAAAGAAAGACTAAATAAATGTCATGGAGAGGAAGCAGTTAGAGGCAGTGTCTGCCTCAACCTGTAAATGCTGCATGTGTCTTTGTGTCTGTCTCTGCTGTCACCTGAAATGTTTTTACCTTGGTTGTTTAAAGGTTTTCCACTACAGTCTCTTCTTGCTGTCTCTTGCAACCCTTCCCATAAGGTAGGCAGTTTACAGTAATAGTATAGGAATGAAGCTATGCTTCAGGCAGGAAAGGTTAAACATTTTTAAAATGCAAACCAGATAAATTTTTAAAAACCTCAAAATAGTCTTGGTGCCACATTGCCTCTATGCCATCCCCAGCCATTCTCTTAACAAAAGACGCCTCTCTCTCTCGCAGGCTTCTCGTTTGTCAGAGGAGAGATTTCCCTGTCTCCTCAGCGGCACACTCTGTATAATTTAAGGTGACTCACTATACAGGAAAGTTCACCTTCCATTAGCATGTTTTCTTTAGTAAGCACTCTCTTGCAAGTGCTGTAGTGTAAACATGAGTGCCTACGAATATGAACATTTATTAAATAGCACTGATGAATATTTCAATACCTCGGGGAGAGCAATTCACAGCTCAATCATTCAGGCTGTTTTAAGTGCAGCACAGGACAATTCCACTACATCTTCCATTAATATTTAATTGCCCATTTTATTCTGTTTACCTTTTTGGTTAATATATAATTTAAAGCCCTTCTACTAAAAAGGGGGGAAAAGAGAACAGCTGTTCATCTGCTTTTAACAAATCTCTAGTGAGAGCTTTTATCTCATTTAAAATTCATTGCAAAGAGTTTTTATTTAATATCAGTAACACAAAACCTCAGGTATTAAAAGTAAAACTTGGAAGTGGCTCTCAAGCAGAAAGCCTCGCTGTGACTTGGGTTTGATTACACATCCATTCCTGAGTGGCAGGCATTGACAGGAAATGTCTGAATTGCCAGCAATGGCGCCATGTGTCACGTCCTCATGAAATAGAATCACAGTAACTCGACCTGACACATTCTGACAACATGTCGGAAAGTTGTTATTCACCCTGCAGAAAGTGAGTCCTGTCATCCCAGCAATGCAGATTTTACTGACGGGATAAAACACTTCTCTGCTTGCTAAAGGACAAGGGAGTCAAATATGTGCGTGGCCTTGAGGAGCCGGGGAATCCCTGATGCGCTAACCATTCGTTTCTCCTTGGCTTCCCTTGGTGGATGCTATCAGCTTGGCTTCTCTTTTTGTTGGGTTCAGAGCCCCAGGGCTTCACTCTTGTCATTTCAAGTTTTCTTTCCTCCCAGTTGGCTGCAGTTGTTTGTCCCTTAAACCCTACCTGGTGGCAGGGATCCTGACATTTACTGACAGATCTCCACGTTATTGTGGTCTTTCTAGACCTCCCAGGCTAGCCAGTAAAACTGACCCCCACATCCACCCCAGTGAGGGTCACCCTATCCCTTCATCCTCAGTCACCTGGAGTCAACGGCTTTCCAGGACAGTGAGCTGCATAATCTCCTGTTTTTCCTGCTCTGCTTGATCTCTGCAGCGGATTCATTCCTTCCTGTCTACTGAACTATGGTCTGTTTAAGTATTCCCAGCATGGCTAAGCCAGCAACAGCAGGAACCTCAAAACACCATTACCACTGTCACTTTACTTCAGTTCTGAATTTCTTTTCTAAGATAGATTTCTCTTATCTGCTTTGCATCACTTTATTATTCCTTTCCTCAATCTCTTGTTAAACTTGGTTCACTTTCTCCATCTGACTCTGTTAATGGAGACTCTTTACATAATGCTTCCTTTCCTTCATTCATTTATTCATTCATAATTTTTTATTGAACATCGGAGCCAGGCTTTATTTAATATGCTGGAAATATAGAAATATAGTAGAGTGAGGAGGAGAGAGAGGGAGAAAGAAGGGACAGAGAAACAGAGATAGAGACAGAGATACTACCTGACTTCATGTAGCTGACATAATTTGAAGAGGAGTCTTGAACTCTACTGATGGTGAACACAGTCACAGTGGCTCTTCACCCTTGCTGCAACACTGGGATGCCTCTGTGTGCCCAGAATGCCTCAATAGGCAGTTGGAAAGGAAAGATATAAAATATTATTATAAATTCATTGCAAAAAGTCAGCTGCAGTTTTCACCCCTCTCTGTATCAACACTCTGAAGTTTGTCTTATTCAGTTGTTGAATCTGGGTTGTACTTATGAGTTTCTTTGGCAGTAAAATTAGGATTAAAATATGGTGTGCCAGTTCGAAGCCTGGATTTCAAGAGACCCGTTTGCTTCTATTTTCTTTTGAACCTTGCCTCTCCTGAACTGGCTTACAGGAGACTAAGAGGCCACAGGGAGCAAAGATAAGATATCCCTGCTGAGACCATTTTATACTGGCTAACAGCCAGCCAACCCCTATACATGGGAGGGAGCTCAACCAAGATCAGCAGAGTGCCTATTCATCACATAGCTGACCACAGATGTATGAGTGTTCCTAGCTAAGACAAGCAGAACCACCCTGAGAAGAAGGCCGAAAGGTTAGCACTCCCAGATTCTTGTAGGCAACAAGAATACATAACATTATAAGCTATTAAATATAGGGATGTTTTGGTATGCTCTAATTACTAGCTGATAAATATATTCTCTAAACTTCTTATATGATCCAGTTAGGTGAGATATGCACTCCCTTATTCTGTGGCAAACCCCACTCAACTAGATCTTAGGATTTCATAGTTTGGGCTTATTTAAATTTTTTTCAAGTTTCTGAGCCAGGCAATTGGATCAAATCCCTTAAAAATTGAGCTGAGACCACAGTGAGCTAGAAATGAAATGAGAACCAAAGGCTAAAGGATGGAAGATATGGTTTAAATTTATTGCAAGGGAGAATTGGATGACTGTTTGGATTGATTTATATCTCATCAGAAAGGGCTCACATATCTCTGGGTGTAGTCGTTTACCAGCTTGAGTGCAAAAACTGATGCCATGATGTAACTGTACACAGCTCAAATTGTGGTTACAACTCACATTTCTATCCCTCCTCCCCCATTATTCTCTGTATTAATTCAATCACAGAAGTTAGGTGGGTTGGTAGGGAGACCTATTAAGTCATCATGCTTTTTCCCAAGAGCCGTATCTGAATTTCTACCCATAGTATATTTTCAGATGCTTTCTTCAATAAAGTTGAAAATGGCTTGAGCAATGGTCCACCGTAAAAGCTTTAACTGGAAGTATATTCTTTAAGCACTTTACTGGAAAAGAAATTAATGCAGAAAAAATAATTGGAGCTTTGTCTGACCAAAACCCACAAAATACAGGGACATTCAGGTTAATGGTAAGATTTTCTTTTCTATCAGCCCCCTTTTTTTTTGCTTTGTGTTCTGCCACAAAGGTATCAAATACCTCTTGCCTGGGTCTAAGAGCACACTGGAGTTGGGGTTGCATATTATCATGATTCAGGGTCTACCAGAATTACATGGCTCATTTAAATTTCTTAGTATGACCAAATACTCAAAAGTTTATCAAGGTCAGAAAATCCAGATTATTTGCCAGGTGGGTAATTTGAACCAGAGAGAATCACAATATTCCGTCTTGTTACAGCTGAGCCCATGCCGTCATCTTATATTTTGCAGGCTTTAAGGAGTCTCAAATCTTGAGTTCTTTCCCTAGTGTCATTCTATACATATAGAATATCCTTATTCTAAAAAATACTAAAGTGAATTAAGGGAATCTAGTATGGAGTAATTCCCAAGCTGAGTGGATTTACACAGGTCTCTGCGATAGCTGGTCAGAACTCTTTAATTGGAAAGACCAGGTAAGAATCCACATAGGGGTAGAATGATCTTAGTCAAGGTTACCTAAATATATGAAATCTCAATTTTCTAATTTTTAAAATGAAGAGAATAGTTTCCCCATATTTGTTATTAGGATCAAATGAGATAATGTATGTAAAAGGACATAGATCCATATTTCCCCGTGTGTTCTGCCTAATGTTAATAGAAGTTATGAATAAAAAAGTACTCTATTATCAAATAATTGTGGGAAACAGTGTCAAGCAAAATTAAAGGTTTTCTATACTGTAGGACTTCTCAGAGTTTGTAATGTACTAGTAGTCATAATGAATCTGATTTCCTAAATTCATTTGACTGTGGTACTATTGGGTTGGCCAAAAAGTTTGTTTGAGTTTTTCCATACTATCTTATGGAAAAACTGAATGACCTTTTTGGCCAACCCAATATAAGCCAGTAGGAAAAGTATTGTGCAGGAAATAATGAATGTCCAGAAATGTTAATTTCCTTCTCTGTTCTGCTTATCATAGAGTAGTCCCAGTGGTTTGATAAGATCTGTGAGGGAGAGCTTTTTCTGATTCTCTCCACCTCTTTCTCCAAATTCTCTCCATCATTCTCTAATTCTCTCCATCTCTACAAAGATGGAATGATCAACTCAAACCTGCTTATGCTTTCAAGCATAAAAGTAGCTCATCGTTACATTCCAAATAATGCTTGTTAGCATTCAAAAAATTTCCATTACTTGAGATTCAAATAATTTTGTTGTTCAGTTGCTAAGTCATTTCCAACTCTTTGTAACCCTGTGGACTGCAGCTTGCCAGGTTTCCCTGTCCTTCATTATCTCCCAGAGTTTGCTCAAATTCACGTCCACTGAGTCTGTGATGTTATCTAACCATGTCATTCTCTACCTCCCCCTTCTCCTTTTGCCTTCAACATTTCCCAGAATCAGAGTCTTTTCCAATGAGTCGGCTGGCTCTTCCCATCAGGTGGTCAAAGTATTGGAGCTTCAGCTTTAGTATCAGTCCTTCCAATGAATATTCAGGGTTGCTTTCCTTTAGAATTGACTGGTTTGATCTCCTTGCAGTCCAAGGGACTCTCAAGAGTCTTCAGCATCACAATTTGAAGGCATCAAAACTTCGGTGCTCAGCCTTCTTTATGGTCCAACTCTCACATCCATACATGATTACTGAAAAAAACTATAGCTTTGACTATATGGACCTTTGTTAGCAAAGTGATGTCTCTGCTTTTTAATACACTGTCTAGATTTGTCATAGCTTTCCTTCCAAAGACCAAGCATCTTTTAATTTCATGGCTACAGTCACCATACCCAGTGATTTTGGAGCCTAGGAAAAGAAAATCTGTCACTGTTTCCATTTTCCCCTTCTATTTGCCATAAGGTTATGGGACCAGATGGCATGATCTTCATTTTTTGAATGTTGAGTTTTAAGCCAGCCTTTTCACTCTTCTTTTACCCTCATCAAGAGGATCTTTAGCTCTTCTTCACTTTCTGCCATTAGAGTGGTATCATCTGCATATCTGAGGTTGTAGATATTTCTCCTGGCAATCTTAATTCCAGCTTGTGATTCATCCAGCCTGGCATTTCTCATGATGTACTCTGCATATAAGTTGAATAAGCAGGGTGATAATAGGATATAAAAAGTAAAAATTTCACTATATACCAATTAGAATGACCAAAATCCAGAATACTGGCAATATTAAATCTTGACAAAATTTGGAGCAATAGGAACTCTCACTCTTTGCTGGTGGAAATGCAAAATAGTGCACTCACTTTGAAAGATAGTTTGGTGTTTTTGGACAAAACTGAACATGTGCGTGTGTGTTCACGCTAAATTGCTTCAGTCACGCCCAACTCTTTGTGACCCTATGGACAATAGCCTACCAGGCTCCTCTATCCATGGGATTCTCCAGGCAAGAATACTGGAGTGGTTGCCACACCCTCCTCCAGTGAATCTTCCCGACCAAGGGATTGCATTGCACGTAGATTCTTTACCACTGAGCCACCAGGGAAGCTCCAAAACTAAACATACTTTTACTATTTTTGTTGTTGTTCAGTCACTAAGTCATATACAACTCATTGCAACCCTGTTGACTGCAGAATGCCAGGCTTCCCTCACATTCCTTAGTTTCTACCCAGATGGGTTGAAGACTTATGTCCACACAAAAACCTGTACACAGAGGTTTTTGTGTACAGCAAGCTTTATTTACAGCAGCTTTATTCATAATTGTCACTTGGAAGCAGCCAAGATGTCCTTCAGTAGGTAAGTGGATAAATAAATTGTGGTCCATCCAAGTAATACAATACTGCTGCTGCTAAGTCACTTCAGTCGTGTCCGACTCTGTGCAACCCCATAGACGGCAGCCTACCAGGCTCCCCCGGCCCTTGGGTTCTCCAGGCAAGAATACTGGAATAGGTTGCCATTTCCTTCTCCAATGCATGAAAGTGAAATGTGAAACTGAAGTTGCTCAGTCGTGTCTGACTCCTAGCTACCCCACGGACTGCACCCTACAAGGCTCCTCCGTCCATGGGATTTTCCAGGCAAGAGTACTGGAGTGGGTTGCCATTGCTTTCTCCAATACAATACTGTTCAGCACTAAAAAGAAACGAACTGCCAAGCTGTGAAAAGACCTGGAGGAAACTTCAATATTTATGATGAAGTGAAAGAAGTAAAATGAAAAGTTACATGCTGTATAATTCCAACTATACGATACTCTGGAAAAGGGACAATAAAAAGATCAATGGTTGCCAGGATTTAGGAGGGACTGAAGGTTTAGCCTCTTTTCACATGATCATTGTTCATCTGCATTTGTTTTCTTCCCTATGCTCCTCCTTTGCTCATTTTTCCATTGAGCTGCTCTTTAAAAAAAGGTATAAGCTCTTTGTAAATTAAGAAAATTATCATCTATAGGTAACATTGTATAAGTTGGAGAAAATATTTTTGTAGCATATGTATTGTAAAATGTTCCTTATTTTGCTATTATCTTTTGTTTTTGTCACATAGAAATTTAGAATGTTTATACTGCTAAATTTATTTTTATTTTTATTTTTTGTGTTTTTAGTTTAGGTCTTCCTGTAAAGCAGACCTTCTCTATTCTAATATCATAATAATTTTATTTTTACTTTTGCTGATAATGTTTAAGAATTCATTTTTTTACATTTAAATCTTTAGCATAGCTGAAAATTATTTTGATACAAAGAATAAAAGAGGGATTCAACTTTTATTTTTCCAAACAGCATTCCAGTTGTTTTAACCTCATTTATAAGTAATCTGCTTTTCTCCGTTGATGAAAAATGCCACATTTAAATTAATTTCCTATATGTATTTGGTTCTATATCTGAATTCTCTACTCAGTTTGTATACTCCTATTCATAACAATTCTTATAATTTTCCTAGATTGGGTTTTCCAAGAATGGAATAGCCATTTTAATAGAATAGGCTATACTTTTTATTTAACATAAGATTAAAATGTTAAGCCTAACAATTTCCTGTTCAAATATTTAGGCTTAGTTATTGAATTGGGAAATTGTGTGCTTATGTGTATGTATTTGTATATGTGTATAAGTGAGAGAGAGAAATGAGAGGATAGATTTCATTGTTATAAGTACTTTAACACTTGAAATTAAAAGGAAAAAAATAGTAAAAATGGTTATTTCCATACATTTTAAGCCTTAGTTGTTAATGGGGTAGTTTGTCAATTTGCTATAATTCTAAAACTTAAAGAATTAAAAGTAATACAAATTCTTTAAAAGTAAGTATTTTCTTTCACAAGCTGAAAATAGCAAAGTCAATGTAATTTGTACCTCTGTCCCTATAAAATTTCTGAGTAGTGAATTAGCCTTACCCCCATTACTGATGATAGAAAAAGGTAAAAAAAAAAAAAAGTGAAATCTGATTAAAACAAACAAAAGAATCCATGTTAGGACTTGAAACAAACCCCCAAAGAGACGAGTGCTCGCTACATGTATCTTCATTGATAAAAGCCAGGCTGGAGACTTGTTTGACTTACACTTTTTATTGTTGTTGTTATAAGAAAGAAATTTAGAGATTGAAGTTGATAGTGAGACCTGGAAGAGCATGTTAAACCTTCAACAAAGCTTTCCCAAATGGCTTAATTTTACTTCCAGCATTCAACTGTAGGTAAAATGATCCTTTAGAGAGTATTAAATAAGGAATTTTAGATAAGTCAAACTGAAGCTTCAGAACTATGGGGTAAGGCCAGGAGTAACCTTTTTATCTTTGCTTAGTTTCAGTTATACCTGTGTTTTCACTATTTCAGAAAGAAACTTGGGAATAGATTCTAATCTAACTGTTCATTTTATATACCACAAAGGCACAGTACATATGTTATTTACTTTCTGATTACATCTTTCTTAAATGTGCTTCTTTCACCAAAATTAAATTGCCTGCTTGGATGTTGCCTTTCTCAAAGTGGAGGATAATTCCATGCAGGTATTATATTCACGGTCTTAGCCCCTTGCTTTTTATGAAAATAACATAAATTTAAAAATGAATCTCTTAAAAACCTTGACTCTCTCTTTCCTATTTCCCTCTGATGCTTCTTGTGTGGATTTATCAGATGAAAGATACTCTATCAGCAGCACCACTATTATCTACCCACTTCCGAATGCTCATGCTTTCAGTTGAAGAAATCTGATCCCCAAATGGAAGGAATCTATAGTCTTTTCTATTTGTAAAGACAGCTGCAAGTAATTGTTTAGTGTCTCCGTTATTTCCTTTTTCATTGTCTCTAATTCCCCCTGTTATTATTACAAGTGCACAATTTTTCCTTGATGTTGTCCTCTTAAATACACACATTGCTTCCAAAACATTTAAAAAATTTCTTGGTTGTAATGTTCTGCTTTTTCTCATACTAACTATTTAATTTTCCTCCTTTAATTTTTGATTACTTGTTTACAATTTTCCCCTTTATAAGCCAGATTTTTTCCTTTTACTTTAATGACTGATTTTTTTTTTCCTTTCACAATATGGATTACTTAATACCCAGAAGAAAAGAACAAATGCCTCTTCTGTTTTATCTTAACTTCAGCAGCTTTTGTCTTATTTCAGTCCCTTTGGGACCCTGGGAAGCCTACTTCCAAGTGATGAGCAAAAGCACAAGAGTTCCCAGGCTCTGGAGGGGCTCCTTTTTCTTCTCATGCATCTCCACCAACTTGAATATGCAGAGTGTGCTGGCTGCTGGCCAGGCCTTAGCAAGAACAGTATTGCCACATACACATATTTTGTCTACTTGGGGGCTCACTCTGGCTTGCTTAGTTCTGGAGATGCTTTCTCTGAAAACAATTCTTCCAGATTCTCTGTAATTCTTCCAATAAGTAGTTTTGTAACCCTTTGGCTTCATTCAAAACACTAGAGGTACCTTACCAGGTTGAATAGTCCAGTTTGGGGCAAGCTATACTAGGGAAGCACCATGCACCCTTAGTGTCCCAGATAGTCAATACCCTTTGTACTTCACTTTTCAACACCTCCCTGTTGGAAGTCACATAGAAGAAGACATCTAGACATCTAGAGACCTCCCATTAAATCAGTCCTGCTATTTTAGCAACATGCTTCTACTTGAAGCTAGGATGCTTCCCTGGTGGTTCAGAGGCAGGAGACCTGCTTACAAGGCAGGAGACCTCGGTTCGATCCCTGGGTCGGGAAGATCCCCTCGAGAAGGAAATGGCAACTCACTCCAGTATTCTTGCCTGGAGAATCCCATGGACGGAGGAGCCTGGGATAGTCCACCGGGTTGCAAAGAGTTGGACACGACTGAGTGACTTCACTTTTCTACTTGAAGCCGACCTCTGTACTATGTCAAAGGCTGTCTAACTCACAGACTTTGCCCCTATGACAGCCTTCTATTGGTAATACCCTCCCCCCTTAACATTTCACATAACTCCTACTCATTCTTTAAAGACAGCTTTCATTTTTATCAAATATACATATACTTAGTTCAAAAGGTCAGTTACTCCTACGGGCCTTGTTAAAGTCTCTAACATTCTCTGGTCTCCTTTTCTCCCTACCTAGAGATAATCACTTTCTCTCCTATACTTTATTCTCTAGTTATTTATATTTTAGTCATTATTTGTTGATATCCTAGTAGGGAAGGTAAGAATTTGGTTTCCCCCCTTCCCCTCTATCCTCTAATACTTATTATATCAATGGTGCCAACATAGAAAGATTATAGTTTAGGTTGGTGAAGTTAGTATTTACATTATTATTTATTATATAATTTGGACCTGAATTGTATAGTGAACAGTGATCATTTTTCTTACCTATTCAACCTGTTTTGTTTTTGTTTTTGTTTTTTTTTCCCTACTGGATATAATACTTTCTGGTTTTTGTTTGCTTATTTTTCTATATATTTAGAAGAGGCCAATTCTGAACACTGTCAGTTACCTAAATTGCCTCTCAATACTTTCATTCACATCTGCAATCCTAACGGTTTCATCTTCTGCAGGGATCTCTCTTAGAACATTCTGACCTGCTTTAGTCTGCACAGGTTGCCCTCCATACCTGGTGTATAGCTGTTACTTTCAGATTCCCATTTGCCACCATCTCAGGGATTCTCTTTGCCACTGCTCTGTATTGGATCCCCTGCTCTTGTTTCAAGGTTGCATCATCCTCTCTGATTACTCTGAGGATATTAAAGATAACTTTTGAGACTTCTTTTTGCATAATTTCTGTTTCCTCCACATTGCTTTTTTTCTGTTTATTTTCCTAGAATTTCCAATAGTCCTGGATGTCTGTTAAAGTTTGCTGCTGCTGCTGCTGCTAAGTCCCTTCAGTTATATCCAACTCTGTGCGACCCCATAGACAGCAGCCCACCAGGCACTGCCGTCCCTGGGATTCTCCAGGCAAGAACACTGGAGTGGGTTGCCATTTCCTTCTCCAATGCATGAAAGTGAAAAGTGAAAGTGAAGTCGCTCAGTCGTGTCTGACTCTTAACGACCCCACAGCCCAACAGGCTCCTCCGTCCATGGGATTTTCCAGGGAAAAGTACTGGAGTGGGGTGCCATTGCCTTCTCCGGTTCAAGTTTAGGACTAAGGAGATGAAACTTATTGGAAGCTCTGAGCATGTGAGTAGGATGAATGGACAGTAATATCATTGTGGGCTGCTTTGGCTCAGTTGATATGGGAGAACTCCTAATTTCAGTATCTTTTTGTCTTTTCTCATTGGCTAAATAGTTTTTCCAGAAGAGACTTGTGAAATCTCCTGCCTGGAGGGCAAATATCCAACAGCCAACATTTGGAAACTGAGTGGACAAAGTGAACTAGAGTATTATTTCCATTTTTAGTAAAGTATACCTTGATTCCCCCTGTCCAGAGACTATATCACTCAGCCAACTGTTTTTAGTCTCCAAATTTTGTTATTTTCTTCCCTCCTTTTACAAGTTTTTAAAAAGTGAGGTATAATGTACATACAGAAAAGCACAAGAATTTTAAATATGTAGCCTGATGAATTCTGACAAAGTGAACACATTTGTGTAATTACTGCCTAGATCACATTATAAAACATTACAACACCTGGGAAACCTTCTCTTTTATTCCCTTCATCTAATCAAAAGTATCTAGTATTTTAAATTCCGTGACTTTTATCAGTTTTATCAGTTCGAGCAGTTTTTGAATTTTATATAGATTGCATCATTCAGTATCTTTCTTCTGTGTCTGGCTTTCTTTGTTCCACATAATGTTTGCAATATTCAACAATATGCTGAGTAATTACAGTCCTTTGTGTGAAATACTACAATTTTATTATCCTACTGCTAAATGCATATTTGGATTGTTTCCAGTTTAGGGCTACTGTAACTAACACTGCTGTGAATATTGTTATACATCTTTTTGGTGAACATATACATTAATTTCTTTGTATATATACCCAGAGGTAGAATTGTTGGATCATAAAAGCATATGTTTGTTTTACTTTGGTAGGTACAGCCGAAAAATTGTCTAAAGTTTTTGTAACGATTTATGTTCCTATCAGCAATGTAAGAGTTCCAGTTGCTCCACGTCCTCAGGAGCTCTTCATATTAAATCAGCCCTTTTAGTCTTTCCTCTCTAGGGATGTTGTGACAGCTCACTGTGGTTTTAATCTACATACCTCTGATGAATAATTATTTTGGGGGGCTCCAAAATCACTGCAGATGATGACTGCAGCCATGAAATTAAAAGATGCTTACTCCTTGAAAGGAAAGTTATGACCAACCTAGATAGCATATTCAAAAGCAGAGACATTACTTTGCCAACAAAGGTTCATCTAGTCAAGGCTATGGTTTTTCCTGTGGTCATGTATGGATGTGAGAGTTGGACTGTGAAGAAGGCTGAGCGCCGAATAATTGATGCTTTTGAACTGTGGTGTTAGAGAATATTCTTGAGAGTCCCTTGGACTGCAAGGAGATCCAACCAGTCCATTCTGAAGGAGATCAGCCCTTGGATTTCTTTGGAAGGAATGATGCTAAAGCTGAAACTCCAGTACTTTGGCCACCTCATGTGAAGAGTTGACTCCGTGGCAAAGACTCTGATGCCGGGAGGGATTGGAGGCAGGAGGAGAAGGGGACGATAGAGGATGAGATGGTTGGATGGCATCCCTGACTCGATGGACGTGAGTCTGGGTGAACTCCAGGAGTTGGTGATGGACAGGGAGGCCTGGCGTGCTGCGATTCATGGGGTCGCAGAGTCGGACACGACTGAGCAACTGAACTGAACTGAACTGAACTGATGAATAATTATGTCAAGACCTTTTATGTTTATTTGTTATCATTTTTTATAAAGTGCCTGTTCATGGTCTTTAGAAGAAAATTTTTTAAAAAGTGATTTTTTTTCATATATGCTAAACAACCTTGATTTCATTGTAATATATTATCCATCTTTGTATAACTGGACTTAATTTGCTAATATTTTGATTAGGATTTAGTATCAATACTCCAGAGATTGGACAACAATTTTATAATCTTGTTTTTTCTTATCAGATTTTGATAATAAACTTTATCCTGGGCTGGCAAGTTTTTCCTCTTTATACTCTCTTAAAGAATTTGTATAAAATAGGTGTTATTTACTTATAACCATTAGGAAGAATTTTTGTTACAGATTCAATTCTTTCATAAATATGAAATTTTCATATTTTCTTTTTGTCAGTTATAAGAGCTTTATTTTGTATGAATTTATTGATTTCATCTAAATATTCAAATTTTTTGGTAAAGTTTTTCAGAGAATCCCCTTATTATTTCTTTTTTTGATTCTGTAGGGACTATAATGCTGTCCCATGTTTCTCTTCTATTATTGGTTCTTTTCTACCTTTTTCTTTCTTATCTTCACTCTTGATGTTTATTAATTTCATAATTCCTTTCAAAGAATAAAACTTTTGACTTCCTGATCTTTTCTATTGTGTTTTTATTTTCTTCATTGTTCATTTCTTCATTCATTCATTTATTCTTATTATTATCTTTCTTTTACTTTTGGGAAGTATTTAATTTACTGTTCTTTTGATTGCTTTTTAGGGAGGTAATTTAGGTAATAGGTTTTTAGCTTTTTCTTCAAACACAGGCTTTCACTGCATTCTAAGGGCTTTCATATACATTTTTATAAATTTTCATTTAGTTCAAAGTATTTTTTTATCTGGTTTCTTTAACATATAGTCTATTTATTAGCATATTACATAAGTTCCAAACATTTGGTGATTTTCTACTTTCTGCAATTAATTTCTAATTTAATTGCTTTATGACTAGAAAACATAACATGGCCATAGTAAGTTTTCACAAAATTAGTCATTATATCAGCGTGTGACAGTGGCTATTATTTAACTATGATCTGCTCCTACTTTGCTCATTTCTCCTCCTTTTAATAGTTCTGAGGCCTTGGGTAAATCACTTTACTTCTCTTAGGCTTCAGTTCAGTTAAGTTCAGTTGCTCAGTCATGTCCAACTCTTTGTGACCGCATGGACTGCAGCATGCCAGGCCTCCCTGTCCATCACCAACTCCCAGAGTTTACTCAAACTCATGTCCATTGAGTGGGTGACACCATCCAACCATGTCATCCTCTGTCATCCCCTTCTCCTCCTGCCTTCCATCTTTCCCAGCATCACGGTCTTTTCAAATGAGTCAGCTCTTTGCATCAGGTGGCCAAAGTATTCCAGTTTCACCTTCAACATCAGTCCTTCCAATGAATATTCAGGACTGATTTCCTTTAGGATGGACTGGTTGGATCTCCTTGCAGTCCAAGGGACTCTCAAGAGTCTTCTCCAATACCACAGTTCAAAAGTATCAATTCTCTTAGGCTTAGTTTCATGAAATAGAAATATGGAAATATGAGTTCTAATATTCCTTTCATAGCTCAAATATTCTATTTTCTAGGTTGCCTTTTCTCCTCTTATCTAGAATTCAGCAGCATGATAATAAAAAGGAATCCATAGAGCAAACTTCATTATTTTTTAACATACCGAATAGTTGTAATTGGCAAAATAATTGCCGTTTCACCAAAACATGGATTGAATTTTGTTTAAATAAGAATAAGGTATAGAGTCTCCCCTGACAGTCCAGTGATTAAGACTGGGCTTTCCAATGCAGGGGGTGTAGGTTCTATCCCTGGTTAGAGAGCTAAGATCCCACATGCTTCATGGCTGAAAAAACCTAAACATAAAACAGAAGCAGTATTGTGACACATTCAATAAAAACTTTAAAAATGGTTCACATCCAAAAATAATCTTAATAAATAAGAATAAGACATATACTTATGTTTTTTTAAAAGAGTTGTTGTTGTTCAGTTACCAAGTTGTGTCCAGCTCTTTGTGGACCCCAAGGACGGTAGCCCACCAGACTTCTCTGTCCCTGGGATTTCCCAGGCAAAAATACTGAAATCTATTGCCATTTCCTTCTCCAAGGGCTCTTCCCAACCCAGGGATCGAACCAGTGTCTCCTGTGGTCTCCTGAGTCTCCTGTGTTGGTAGGTGGATTCTTTACCACTGAGCCACCAGAGAACCCCCTTTTAAAAGGGTGGGAGGAGGAGCCAAGATGGTGGAGGAGTAGGACGGGGAGAACACTTTCTCCCCCACAAATTCATCAAAAGAGCATTTAAACGTCAAGTAAATTCCACAAAACAACTTCTGAATGCCGGCAGAGGACATCAGGCACCCAGAAAAGCAACCCAACTCTTCGAAAGGAGGTAGGAAAAAATATAAAAGACAAAAAAAGAGACAAAAGAGGGAGGGACAGAGTTCCGTCCTGGGAAGGGAGTCTTAAAAAGAGAGAAGTTTCCAA
>NW_011494870.1:5059151-5061718 GCF_000754665.1 Bison bison bison
GAGTGCTATCTGAGCGAAATAATTTGGGCTAGCAAACCAGACTGTGGGATATCTACCACGCGAAAAGCCAGCCCTAACCTAAGACACCGCCAGGCCCATGCACAGAACAAAGGACTGAACAGAGATAGCCGGGCACAGATCATCCCCCTCCGGTGACAGGCAGCCAGAGCCGGAAGGGGACAATTGCAGCCCCAGAGAGACATTATCTATAAAACTGTAAGCAGGCTTATTTGCTAACTAAAACTTATTGGGGGTCTGGACGGTCAACATCTGCCTGAGAAGGTGCGCTGGTTTTACACCCAGATAACCCAGTGGCAGGGAGGCGATAAGTCGCAGCATTGGCGCTCACCAAACACCTCATCACCTGAGCTGCTCGGACCTGGGAAGAGCACAAAACACAGGCCCAACTGAGTCTGCGCCTCTGAGGACTACCCGAGTGCCTGAACCTGAGTGGCTTGGACCTGGGAGGTACATGCAGCCCAGGGCCGGCCTCGGATTGTTCCCGGTGGAACAACCTAGAGCCTGAGCAGTGTGGGCAGGGAGGCTACACGCGCCGTGAGCAGGGGCAGACCCAGTGGGGCTGAGGCACTGCGAGGGCAGGCCAGTGTTATTTGTTTGCAGCATCCCTCCCTCCCTCCCCACAGCGCGACTGAACAAGTGAGCCTAAAAAAAAAAAAGTGTCCTCCACCGTCCCCTTTGTGTCAGGGCAGAAACCAGACACTGAAGAGACCAGCAAACAGAAGAAGTTATAACAGAGGGAAACGCCTCAGAGATTAAAACCCTGTGGACTACATAGGAAGGGGCCTATAGATCTTGAGAAATATAAATCGGACCAAGGAACTAGCTAAAAATGAACTGAACCCACAATACTCACAACAAAACCAAAGAAAGTCCTAGATATATTTTTACTATTTTTACGATCATTCTTTCTTTTTTTTTTTTTAAATTTTAAGTCCTCTATTGTTCTTTAATTTTCACTTTTATACCCTATTACTTTGCAAAAAAAAAAAAAGACCCTATTTTTTTCTTCTTCAGCAAACTTCATATATATATATTTTATAATTTTTTGACCTTTTTTTTTTCTTCTTTTCTTTAACATTGTATTTTTGAAATTCCAAACTCTACTCTAGATTTTTAATTTTAGCTTTTTGGTATATGTTATCAATTTTGTACCTATAGTTTTTTTTATAACTTCTGTGACTCTTTTTTTTTTTTCCTCTGTTTCTTTCTCTTCTTCTTTTATATAACATTGTATATCTGAAATTCCAAACTCTACTCTAGATTTTTAATTTATGCTTTTTGGAATTTGATATCAATTTTGTTCCTGTATTTTCTTTATAATTTTTGCGACATTGTTTGTTTTTGTTTCTTTGTTTTCTCTCTTTATTTTTCTTCTTTTCTTTAACATCGTATTTTTGAAATTCCAAACTCTACTCTAGATTTTTAATTTTTGCTTTTATGTATTTGTTACCAATTTCATACCTTTAAGAACCCAATCCTCAGGACCCATTTTTCACTAGGGAACGAGATCACTGGCTTGACTGCTGTCTCTCCCTTTGGACCCTCCTTTTTCTCCACCAGGTCGCCTGTGTCTCCTCCCTAACCCCTCTCTACTCTACCCAACTCTGTGAATTTCTGTGTGTTCCAGACGGTGGAGAACACTTAGGGAACTGATTACTGGCTGGATCTGTCTCCCTCCTTTTCATTCCCCCCTTTTATCCTTCTGGCCACCTCTGTCACCTTCCTCCTTCTTCTCTTCTCTGTATAACTCCGTGAACATCTCTGAGTGGTCCAGTTGTGTGAAGTGCACATAAGGAAGTGACTACTGGCTAGTCCACTCTCTCCACTATTGATTCCACCTCATCTCATTTGGGTCACTTCTAACTACCTCCTCCCTCTTGTCTTCTCCATGTAATGCTGTGAACCTCTCTGAGTGACCCTCACAGTAGAGAAACTTTTCATCTTTAACATAGATGTTTTATCAATGGTGCTGTATAGAAGGAGAAGTTTTGAAACTACTGTAAAAATAAGACCGATAACTGGAAGCAGGAGGCTTAAGTCCAAACCCTGACTCCAGGGAACTACTGACTCCAAGGAACATTAATTGACAGGAGCTCATCAAATGCCTCCATACCGACACTGAAACCAAGCACCACACAAGGGCCAACAAGTTCCAGGGCAAGACATACCAAGCAAATTCTCCAGCAACAAAGGAACACAGCCCTAAGCTTCAAGATACAGGCTGCCCAAAGTCACCCCAAAACCATAGACATCTCATAACTCATTACTGGACATTTCATTGCACTCCAGAGAGAAGAAATACAGCTCCACCCACCAGAACACCGACACAAGCTTCCCTAACCAGGAAACCTGGACAAGCCACCTGTACAAACCCACACACAATGAGGAAACGCCACAATAAAGAGAACTCCACAAACTGCCAGAATACAGGAAGGACACCCCAAACTCAGCAATTTAAACAAGATGAA
This sequence comes from Bison bison bison, assembly GCF_000754665.1. NCBI lineage: Eukaryota > Metazoa > Chordata > Mammalia > Artiodactyla > Bovidae > Bison > Bison bison. Next base: position 5,061,641 of record NW_011494870.1, read on the forward strand.
GAGACAGAGGAATACCCAGCAGATAAAGGAACAGGATAAATGCCCACCAAACCAAACAAAAGAGGAAGAGATAGGGAA
>NW_011494870.1:5062301-5062965 GCF_000754665.1 Bison bison bison
TCCAGGACAATATTAAACGACTACAACATTCAATCATAGGGGTTCCAGAAGAAGAAGACAAAAAGAAAGACCATGAGAAAATACTTGAGGAGATAATAGTTGAAAACTTCCCTAAAATGGGGAAGGAAATAATCACCCAAGTCCAAGAAACCCAGAGAGTCCCAAACAGGATAAACCCAAGGTGAAACACCCCAAGACACATATTAATCAAATTAACAAAGATCAAACACAAAGAACAAATATTAAAAGCAGCAAGGGAAAAACAACAAATAACACACAAGGGAATTCCCATAAGGATAACAGCTGATCTTTCAATAGAAACTCTTTGGGCCAGAAGGGAATGGCAAGACATACTTAAAGTGATGAAAGAAAATAACCTACAGCCCAGATTATTGTACCCAGCAAGGATCTCATTCAAGTATGAAGGAGAAATCAGAAGCTTTTCAGACAAGCAAAAGCTGAGGGAATTCTGCACCACCAAACCAGCTCTCCAACAAATACTAAAGGATATTCTCTAGACAGGAAACACAAAAATGGTGTATAAATTCGAACCCAAAACAATAAAGTAAATGGCAATGGGATCATACTTATCAATAATTACCTTAAACGTAAATGGGTTGAATGCCCCAACCAAAAGACAAAGACTGGCTGAATGGATACAAAA
>NW_011494870.1:5063065-5063973 GCF_000754665.1 Bison bison bison
ATAGATCAACTAAACAGAAAATTAACAAGGAAACACAAACTTTAAATGATACAATAGACCAGTTAGACCTAATTGATATCTATAGGACATTTCATCCCAAAACAATGAATTTCACCTTTTTCTCAAGCGCACATGGAACTTTCTCCAGGATAGATCACATACTGGGCCATAAAGCTAGCCTTAGTAAATTCAAAAAAATAGAAATCATTCCAAGCATCTTTTCTGACCACAATGCAGTAAGATTAGATCTCAATTACAGGAGAAAAACTATTAAAAATTCCAACATATGGAGGCTGAACAACACGCTGCTGAATAACCAACAAATCACAGAAGAAATCAAAAAAGAAATCAAAATTTGCATAGAAACGAATGAAAATGAAAACATAACAACCCAAAACCTGTGGGACACTGTAGAAGCAGTGCTAAGGGGAAAGTTCATAGCAATACAGGCACACCTCAAGAAACAAGAAAAAAGTCAAATAAATAACCTTACTCTACACCTAAAGCAACTAGAAAAGGAAGAAATGAAGAACCCCAGGGTTAGTAGAAGGAAAGAAATCTTAAAATTAGAGCAGAAATAAATGCAAAAGAAACAAAAGAGACCATAGCAAAAATCAACAAAACCAAAAGCTGGTTCTTTGAAAGGATAAATAAAATTGACAAACCATTAGCCAGACTCATCAAGAAACAAAGGGAGAAAAATCAAATCAATAAAATTAGAAACGAAAATGGAGAGATCACAACAGACAACACAGAAATACAAAGGATCATAAGAGACTACTATCAACAATTATATGCCAATAAAATGGACAACGTGGAAGAAATGGACAAATTCTTAGAAAAGTACAACTTTCCAAAACTCGACCAGGAAGAAATAGAAAATCTTAACAGACCCATCACAAGCACGG
>NW_011494870.1:5064073-5064497 GCF_000754665.1 Bison bison bison
ATGATAAAAACTCTCCAGGAAGCAGGAATAGAAGGAACATACCTCAACATAATAAAAGCTGTATATGACAAACCCACAGCAAACATTATCCTCAATGGTGAAAAATTGAAAGCATTTCCTCTAAAGTCAGGAACAAGACAAGGGTGCCCACTTTCACCATTACTATTCAACATAATTTTAGAAGTTTTGGCCACAGCAATCAGAGCAGAAAAGGAAATAAAAGGAATCCAAATTGGAAAAGAAGACGTAAAACTCTCACTATTCACAGATGACATGATCCTCTACATAGAAAACCCTAAAGACTCCACCAGAAAATTACTAGAAATAATCAATGACTATAGTAAAGTTGCAGGATTTAAAATCAACACACAGAAATCCCTTGCATTCGTATACACTAATAATGAGAAAACAGAAAGAGAAATTA
>NW_011494870.1:5064597-5065009 GCF_000754665.1 Bison bison bison
AAAAGTACAACTTTCCAAAACTCGACCAGGAAGAAATAGAAAATCTTAACAGACCCATCACAAGCACGGAAATTGAAACTGTAATCAAAAATCTTCCAGCAAACAAAAGCCCGGGTCCAGACGGCTTCACAGCTGAATTCTACCAAAAATTTAGAGAAGAGCTAACACCTATCCTGCTCAAACTCTTCCAAAAAATTGCAGAGGAAGGTAAACTTCCAAACTCATCACCCTAATACCAAAACCTGACAAAGATCCCGCAAAAAAAAGAAAACTACAGGCCAATATCACTGATGAACATAGATGCAAAAATTCTTAACAAAATTCTAGCAATCAGAATCCAACAACACATTAAAAAGATCATACACCATGACCAAGTGGGCTTTATCCCAGAGATGCAAGGATTCTTCAATAT
>NW_011494870.1:5065109-5066148 GCF_000754665.1 Bison bison bison
GAGGACACTAATAGATGGAGAAATATACCATGTTCATGGATTGGAAGAATCAATATAGTGAAAATGAGTATACTACCCAAAGCACTTTATAGATTCAATGCAATCCCTATCAAGCTACCAACAGTATTCTTCACTGAACTAGAACAAATAATTTCACAATTTGTATGGAAATACAAAAAACCTCAAATAGCCAAAGCGATCTTGAGAAAGAAGAATGGAACTGGAGGAATCAACCTACCTGACTTCAGGCTCTACTACAAAGCCACAGTTATCAAGACAGTATGGTACTGGCACAAAGACAGAAATATAGATCAATGGAACAAAATAGAAAGCCCAGAGATAAATCCATGCACATATGGACACCTTATCTTTGACAAAGGAGGCAAGAATATACAATGGATTAAAGACAATCTCTTTAACAAGTGGTGCTGGGAAATCTGGTCAACCACTTGTAAAAGAATGAAACTATACCACTTTCTAACACCATACACAAAAATAAACTCAAAATGGATTAAAGATCTAAACGTAAGACCAGAAACTATAAAACTCCTAGAGGAGAACATAGGCAAAACACTCTCTGACATACATCACAGCAGGATCCTCTATGACCCACCTCCCAGAATATTGGAAATAAAAGCAAAAATAAACAAATGGGACCTAATTAACCTTAAAAGCTTCTGCACATCAAAGGAAACTATTAGCAAGGTGAAAAGACAGCCTTCAGAATGGGAGAAATAATAGCAAATGAAGCAACCGACAAACAACTAATCTCAAAAATATACAAGCAACTCCTACAGCTCAACTCCAGAAAAATAAATGACCCAATCAAAAAATGGGCCAAAGAACTAAATAGACATTTCTCCAAAGAAGACATACAGATGGCTAACAAACACACGAAAAGATGCTCAACATCACTCATGATCAGAGACATGCAAATCAAAACCACTATGAGGTACCATTTCACACCAGTCAGAATGGCTGTGATCCAAAAGTCTACAAATAATAAATGCTGGAGAGGGTGTGGAGAAAAGGGAACCCT
>NW_011494870.1:5066931-5092569 GCF_000754665.1 Bison bison bison
CTGAGGAAACCAGAAGGGAAAGAGACACATGTACCCCAATGTTCATCGCAGCACTGTTTATAATAGCCAGGACATGGAAGCAACCTAGATGTCCATCAGCAGATGAATGGATAAGAAAGCTGTGGTACATATACACAATGGAGTATTACTCAGCCATTAAAAATAAAACATTTGAATCAGTTCTAATGAGGTGGATGAAACTGGAGCCTATTATACCGAGTGAAGTAAGTCAGAAGGAAAAACACCAATACAGTATACTAACACATATATATGGAATTTAGAAAGATGGTAACAATAACCCGATGTACGAGACAGCAAAAGAGACAGTGATGTATAGAACAGTCTTATGGACTCTGTGGGAGAGGGAGAGGGTGGGAAGATTTGGGAGAATGATATTGAAACATGTAAAATATCATGTAAGAAACGAGTTGCCAGTCCAGGTTCGATGCACGATACTGTATGCTTGGGGCTAGTGCACTGGGAGACCCAGAGGGACGGTATGGGGAGGGAGGAGGGAGGAGGGTTCAGGATGGTGAACACATGTATACCTGTGGCGGATTCATTTTGATATTTGGCAAAACTAATACAATTATGTAAAGTTTAAAAATAAAATAAAATTAAAAATAAAAGGGTATGTAATTGTTAGTAACATTTACAGTCCCTGCTTCTTAAGGCATGCCTTATTTCATGAAAGATAATGAATGAAAACATTGAAATACCCTAAGAAAGCTATAAGCTTATTATGGAGAGCCTGAGTAAATCCTGGAAATCTTGGAAAATTGCAAGAAAAAAATGATTGTAACACAAATTTTAGCCTCTAGTCACAGAGTGCTCTCTTCCAAATGCAGCTTGCTGTTGACACATTTTATTAATAAGCACTGTGCTTTACAATGAATGAGCCAAGACACATGGCAAATGCTTTCTTCTTGACCTAGGGATTGGAAATACTTGCTGATTTTTCTTCCGATAATGATATTTTGTTTTTTTTAGAATTTTGATTCTTAAGGAAAAGTCAAGATTGATGTTAGGAAGTAGGTTGAGATTTTTTTTTGTTCACAGTTTTTTAGCTTTTTTAAAGATTAAAAAAAAATACAGTAGCAAGCACTTCTACTTTGTTAGGCATTGTACTAAAGCACACTGATTCTTTTACACTATGGGATGCTTTTTCACATATTGAGAGTTGTGGTCACTTTTTTTGCTATTTGATAATATGTATGCATCGGAGAAGGCAATGGGCACCCCACTCCAGTACTCTTGCCTGGAAAATCCCATGGACGGAGGGGCCTGGTGGGCTGCAGTCCATGGGGTAGCTAGGAGTCGGACACGACTGAGCTTTTGACTTCACTTTCACTTTTCACTTTCATGCATTGGAGAAGGAAATGGCAACCCACTCCAGTGTTCTTGCCTGGAGAATCCCAGGGACGGGGGAGCCTGGTGGGCTGCCGTCTATGGAGTCGCACAGAGTCGGACACGACGGAAGCAACTTAGCTTAGCTTATGCATTGTGAAAAGATTTTCCTCCCATCTAGTTAATTAGAATATCTATTATCTCCAATGTGTGTGTGTGTGTGTGTGTGTGTATTTTTGGTGAAAACATTAAAGTTTTAATGTTGTAGCAAATTTCAGCTACAGGGTTACCAGTTGTAGTCACCATATTTTACATTAGATCCTCAGACCTTACTCATCTTATAGCTGAAGGTTTGTACCCTTTTACCAACCTCTCTCACTTTCCCCCACTCCCACCTCAATCCCTAACAACCACTTTTCTACTCTGTGATCACTTCCAATTGCTATTCTAGAGTCCAGGTTGACTTATGTACCTTTAAAGTGGTTAAACCTGGGACTATCTTGGACATAGAAAGGCTTGGGTTCCCTATTAATAAAATACTAGAACTTTCTGAGATTGGTCCAGTGATTGGTCTTACATGCAAAAACATATTTTCCTAAGAGATAGCCTGTTTTTTTCCCTTGGTAGAAGAAAAAGAAATATTAAGCTTGAAATTTTCCGATTGTTTCTTATCCCCATCCTCAAAACAAGATAGTGAATCATTTCTGTTTCCTCACCAAGAGCATAGTTATCCTTAAAAGCTATCTTGTTTTTATGGCTTCAGGTTTTATTTCCTAAACTTCTTCTATCCTGCCTTTCCACAGTGGCATACAAGCTTACTTTACCTTTGGTTTCTACTCTGTTTCTAGTCTTTGTCTTTCTTTCTTCCTGGACTTAGTACTATGAACCGTCCCTTTTTTCCTGGTGTATCTTTGCTTGGGACTTAAAAATTGCTTTCCCCCTTTTTATGCTCTGTGGCTATGGTCATTAAAACTATCTCCATCCTTAACCTGGGATGTTGAAGAGCATCTTTCCAAGTGTCTATTTTAAAGCCCATGAGACTAAGTCCCAAGGAAGTAAAGAATCTCACCTCTTGGGCCTTATCACTTCTAGGAGAAGAGCTCAGACAGGAGTATATCTGAGTTCCCACTGGCATTTCTCATTGTTTAAATGGAAAAAAGTTTAAGAGAAAGAGCCTAGAGAAAAATGAGACTGGTTTGCTCTACTTTATGGGCCAAAGCTAGCTACTGCCATGCACCATTAATTTAAATTCTGAAGTTTAAGAATCAGTGCCTCCTTGTCAGATTCTTTTAGCTTACTCTAAGGATTCTTATCCTCAGTATTAGAAATATTTTTCTGCCTGGTTTGGTGGTTTAGTCGCTAAGTCGTGTCCAACTCTTGCGATCCCATGGACTCTAGCCTGTCGGGCTCCTCTGTCTATGGGATTCTCCAAGCAAAAATACTGGACTGGGTTCCTATTTCTGCCTAGATTATTTCAAAATACAAATAATAATAGCAGCAGCAGAAACAAAAACATTATAACATTTATTGAGAACTATCTCTGGTTCCAATCAATTTTATATATATTCTCTCTTTTAACACAACAACATAGTAAGTGAAGTTATATCATAATCCTTCCCAGGTAGCTCAGTGGTAAAGAACCTGCCTGCCAATGCAAGAGACACATGTTCGATCCCTGGGTTGGAAAGATCCACTGAAAAAGGAAATGGCAACCCACTCCAGTATTCTTGCCTGGGAAATCCCATGGACAGAGGAGCCTAATAGACTACAGTCCATGGGGTCACAAAAGAGTCAGACACAACTTAGTGACTAAACAACAACAAATCATTATTCTCATTTGAAAGAAGAGGAAACTAGGGTTTTAGAGAGGTAAATAAATTGCCTAAGGTCACATAACTAATATATATTGAAACTTGTAATAAAATCCAGTGGGCCTAGCTCTCAGTTGCTAGGAATGTCACCTTCTTCTTTGCTCCATGGTTTAATAATACAAAATGATTTCTGAGATATGTGGTTTGGCTTATTATTGATGCCAAATTAGATATTCTGTATCAGAAATTCTTATTTTTGATAGCATGTAACCAAGAATGTCCAAGCAGTAATAGGCTTTTACACTTAGTACAGTGTTTTAGATATAGGACATATTTTCAGTATTTACCCACATATTGATCCTATATGGATGCTTCCATAGAGAGGAAAATATTGATTTTTACAGAAATCATGGAATTGCCCACAGTCAAATGCAAATAGCAGAATTAAGACACGGGGCACAGTCTTTTGACAAATATGTCATTCTTCTTTACATAGGGTGCTGTATTATTGCTTACCAGAATTACTCCAGGGACTTCTCTGGTGGTCTAGTAGGTAGGACTCTGGGCTCCCAATGTAGGGAGCCCAGGATTAGGGAGCTAGATCCCACATGCTGTAGCTAAGAAGTTTGCATGCTTCAACTAAGGTCCCGCGAACTGTAACTAGGACCCACTGCAGCCAAAATAAATAAATAATTTTTTTTGTTAAAGAATGACTCCAAAGTATCTGTGAGATGGAATTTCATCTGTTTGGTAACATAAGGTTATATCTGTGTTATATAACCTAGTTTATTATGTTGTTGTGTTAAATGAGAGACTATATATAAAAATTTCATCTTTCTGGTAGCATTTCCAGAAAGATGATAAGGGTAATCAGTCATAAGAATATTTCCAGTATTTTTTTACAGAGTAGAATTCTACGCCATTTATGATCTTATGTGTCCGGAGGAAGACAGATATCCTATAGGGTGTCATGAAGCACTCTCATCTTAGTCAACAGGAGACAGAGAACCTCTGATGCCTTTATACCCACTATTCCTACCACACCCTTGCACATTATTAGAAAGTCAGCCTTCCAATTATAGCACCTCCTGGGATAGCAGTTTGTTCCACTCCACCGAATCTATGGTAACTTCTATGTCACAGATTTCATTTTTATCTAATGTGATATGTTGAATTGCACTATCACATAATTTTAGTACCTTTTTATATGTCTATTGGGAATATATGCCCAACTGCTGCAGCAGGGCGCTGTGATTTCTTGAGCGAATCCCTTGATTAAAAGGAAAACTTTGTGGGGGTAGATGCCACTTGAGGCTAAACAGAAAGTGCCAGCGACTCAATAGAACCTAGACAATTAAAAAACTCAAATGCAGCATTTATCACCTCTGCTTAAGCAATGTATCAGAAATCAAAATACTAGAGCGGAGTTTCACTTGTTATTTAAATTCTAATCAAGGTCATCCTAACAAATAGCTTCGTATATTGTCAGAAACACCAGCAAGGGCAAATCCTTAACAAATGACTGATTATAAAAAGAGATTGATACTAGAATATTCTAGGTATAGAAGTAAAGCCATCTTTGCAAACTTCAGGACAGGAAAGGAAAGAGGAAAGCATTTGGATACTCTGTTAAACAGTCTGCATGTTACATAATTTTCAGTAATGAGCTAGTAAACCAGGTCTCTAGGGGGTTGGAAGCTGTAATTTTTAGTTTTATGGCCAGTGTTCTCACCATGGCTGATTTCAGGCTAACAACATGAAGCCGCTGCACGCCAAATTTAAAAAAGATGCCCGCATTTGTTTCTCACAATCTGTAAGACCCAACTATAGCATGCTACTGAATCCTCAGTGTAATTTTATGAGGTAGGTATTATTATCAGAGATGTTAAGTCACAATGGCTGGAAAATTGTAGCAGTTCAATTGAAATTGAAATACTAAGAGTTCTATCCTTTTCTGCTATTCTACTATGCCTAACATGTATATATGGAAAGCTTTCTCTGTGCTAAGCATGGGAAGACATATTGCCCTAGTAACCTAAAAATAATGAAGAAGAAATGCATGAAGCCTTTAATCTTGGCATTATGTTGATTCTCTACCCACCCACATGGGAATTGTGAAAGCAGTTTTCCGGATTTCTAAGAAATTTACAGTAGAAAGAGATTTACTGAGTTCAAAAATGCAGTGTAGTGGAAAGAAAACATCTGATGTATCTTCCAGGTGTTTTTTTTTGTGTGTGTGTGTGTGTGTGTGTGTGTGTATACTTATATTAGGGCTTCCCTGGTGGTGCTAGTGCATAAGGGATGTGAGTTCGATCCCTGGGTTGGGAAGATCTCATGGAGGAGGCCATGGCAGCCCACTCCGGTGTTCTTGCCTGGAAAATCTCATGGACAGAGGAGCCTGGTGGGCAACAGTCAATAGAGTCACAAAAAGTTGTATAATTGGATACAACTGAAGCAACTTAGCACACACGCATACTTATGTTACTGCTTATAAGAGGTGGGAACACAATCATGCCCATAATGTTCTTGAAATGGGGAAGAATTAAATATAATTAAGACCCCTCTCCCCTGCTATTCTGCTAAAGAAATATGAGCCCGTTCTGCTTTTCTAGTTTGTCTCAGGAAGAATTTGATAATGCCGTAGGATAAGACAACAATGGGCCTATTCTCAAATGGGCCCAAAGTGATCAAAGCTGTTTCATTTTATTTTGATTGATTCCTCATCTGTTTCTATTTTCTGTTTAATTGGAAAGAATTGGCAGGGAGTGCTTAGTGTCTAAACCTATTAAATTCAATTTCAAATTTTGTTTACCAAACTCGGACAGGTACTCAGGCTCATAGTCTTATAGAAGCCTGGTATGCCTTACTACTGTTTTAATTAGGTTACCTAGAATAAGTGATTTTCTTAAAATTATGCTAAAAGTAGAGTTTCACAAGAATTTACAACATTGTCTGGTAGATGTTTATAGAGGTTTTAATGCTTCAGTGGCCTGAAAGACTGAAAGAACCTCTCTAAGTAGCTAATTTACCGTCTGTCTAACACTGTGCTTTTGACAGTTATACAATCAGTTGAAATAGAGCTCAACTGCCTCTTTGCTCTCAGTTCCTTGTCAAGTTGATTCCATCCCTCAGCTGCTATAGCATCATGGAGATACAGGTTTAGAGGCTCATAGGATTGAAATTGTTAGTGAAAATTATGGCATCTCAAAATGACTGCTGGACTATCTGGATTCCGAAAAAGAATTTTTGGAAGAAAATCTAGAGGTTTATGTGTGGATACCAAGTGGGAGGCAGATGATAGGGAAATGACTCTCCTGCAGGTCTTCCTTTCCTGATTCCGTCTGTGTATCTTGGCTGACCTGCAGTAACAAAGGCCACAGACATCAGAGGCTACTTTCTTTGGAGTCAGTGAAAGTTAATGAGGAAGGAGACATCACACCTTCTCTCTGAGCCCTCGTGACAGGCTCTCCCAAAACCCCTTCACTGTTCTTCATGTTGGCTGACCAGTCTTGGCCATAGTAGAGGTGATATATATATATAGATGGGTCATTTAACCTCGTGTGCCTAAGTTTTATCATCTGAAAAATGGGGATAGTAAGGAAACCCAAGTCATAGACCAGTATGAAAAATGCTTCTATATGAATGCTATATACGTGTTCACCCAGATAAAGTTGCTTAAACTAGGTGATGTAGCACATGATTTCAATGTTCTGGCTATATCTTCCAGAATCTTCTGACATTCACTCTGTGCTGAAGACTGTTATGGCAAGCACCAGCCAGAGGTCTTTTTTCCTGTCACAGGTTGGCTTACATGAAGACAAAGCTTTATCTGTAAACATAATGCTTCTGGAAGGAGTCCCAAGCCAATGACAGAAAGGATGTTGATGGATAAATACTGGGCTTCTTGTCCTTCGATTGAGATCATTCTGAAGTGTGTTCCATACTGCTTCCTCAAGGTTCCCAGGGATATTAAGCTCTAGTTGCCCACAGTGGTAACTGGTTTGATAACACATACTTACTGACTTTCTTCTCTTTATCTTTCACTCTCTCTTCCCATCTTTTCCTTCCCTTTTCCTCCATCTTTTCCTCTCCTTTTTTTGCTTCACTACTCTATTTCCCTACTATTGTTTCCTGGGTCACCTCCTAAATAAACTACTTGCGTTTGAATCCTTTTCTCAGTGTCTGCCTCTGGGGGAACCTAAATTAAGACAAGTTTCATGACTTTTTAGGAGTATTATTAATGGCTATTAGACTGAGGACATTGCTATTAAGAATTTCATTGAGATAGCATATTTTATTTAAAATTTCTAATGGGCATGTAGGTTTTTATACTCTGTATTTTGTATATTAAGATTTCTTTCTTAAGTAGGAAAAAGTTCTGAAATTAGAGGCAGAGAACCCAAGTGACTGTTGACCAACTAGGTGAATGCATTTTTAAAAAAATTATCAGTTTTATCATGTGATACTAATATATATCCAACATTGTAACAAATAAGATAATATCCATAAAAGGCTTCTGCAGAGTCTACATTTATTATATCATTAGCACTCTTCTCAATGGGTTTTGTTGTTGTTATTGTTCTTAGAATTTTCACCACTTGATGCAGATTCATCCTGTGAAATTCTGTGAAGTAAAAATATATTCATTTATACTAAAAAGAGAAATATTGTGACCATACTGTTATAACCTACCTTCTGTTACTCAATTTTGGTTAACATTTTAATTTCAACTTTTCAACAACCTTGCTACTGCTACTGCTAAGTCACTTCAGTCGTGTCCGACTCTGTGCAACCCGAGAGACAGCAGCCCACCTGGCTCCGTCGTCGCCCAGACTGTCCAGGCAAGAACACTGGAGTGGGTTGCCATCTCCTTCTCCAATGCATGAAAGCTAAAAGCCAAAGTGAAGTCGCTCAGTCGTGTCCAACTCCTAGAGACCCCATGGACCGCAGCCCACCAGGCTCCTCCGTCCATGGGATTTTCCAGGCAAGAGTACTGGAGTAGGCCCCTTCTATTTCAGAAGCTGCCTGATGATCTAGCCATAGTTTGTGTGTCTTGTAGCGAGCAGGGTCATAGACTTTTGAGCTGTGTCTCCCAAAACTTGGACTCTAAGTGGCAAACTGCATGAGACGTTTTGATTAATAATGTCAATTAATAATGTCAATATTTTTCCATTATGCAAACAATTCATGTGCTGTTTGACTAATGCTTATGCCAAGTATGAGTTTACCAAACTACTCAGCCACAGGCAAATTCAAACTGTATAGTTTTTCCCTGTGACTAAAAAATAATGAAAAAGACATGAATAGTCATAAAAATAAGGAACATTCTATTGCTTATTATATTAGCTAGTTCAGAAAGAATTGATCGTTAAGTAAACTACTTATTTAAAAAATAATTTAAAAAGTTAAGCCCTGTGAGAGTGAAGAGACTAAGACTCCAGTCCCTTCTCTGTAAGATTTGACATTAGACAAATTGGGAGGAAACCACAGTGTCCTTGGCTGAGGCTCCCTGACAGGAAAGAACCACAGTAGTGACAGATGGGAAAACATGACAAGAGAAAGTAAGTTTGGGCCTCAGCAAGGTTTGAGGATAGGTCTGGCCTTGGCAGGTCTTGTGCTAAGCCTTCATTTGTCCTTAGGCCTTGCCAGCCTGGTACGAGAGTCAGGACTTGGCAACAGTGGGGTGGCCCTAGGAGTCTAAAGGTCCACAGGTCACACTGTCGCTGTGGGAGTCTCATTCAGCTCCAGTCCCCTTGTGACGGTGCCAGCAGTGTAGTTCCATTAGTGGTTTTCCCTCTCATTGAGAAGAATGGTGGGAATCCTCTGGCTGAATAATTGTGATCGCAGGTGACTTGGGGTAAAAAGCTGCCTGCCAATATAGGCATGTGGGTTTGTAAGTGACTAATTAGAATAATAAAAAGGATGTGGCTGTGTTTATATGTCCAGGCTGGTGAAGCAAGTTACTATGATTCAAACATTTTTCATGTTATCATGGATTTTAATGCCTGCCGAGGGGTATGGCAAGAGAACAGGCCATATCTTATTTTATCTTTTCTCTATTATTGAACACTAACGTCTTTTGTGTAAGGCATTTCTGACAGAATCTAGTATTATTGTAGCCTTATTAGGATAACAGTAGTAGGAATACATTCTCCAGGTGTTGAAAAATAGGCAGTTACAGTATAAAATAAGTTATTTAGAACACAAACATTTATTCTCTGAAACATGATGAATTTAGCCTCAGCTAGTATTCAAGGGGCAGTAGGAATCTTTGCCAAGGGTGGGGCATGACAGGGAGAGGGGGCCTCAGAGAGCAAAGAGTGCAGTCTGTGCTTGAGTTCTGTCTTTTCCAGGACACCTTTGATCCAAAGCAGGGTCAGGGGTAGTATTATGTGTAGGATGGAAGGTCCACATCCATTAGACGTAAGAGGCCATGACTCTCCCCAGTAAGTCCCCAGAAACAAGCAGGGCCCAAGACATAGTAGGTGTTTGGTACATATTTTGTGAATATTTGAATGAATGAATATTTCTACTAAGCACTGAAGGAACAGATTACAAGACTATGTAAGCATTCCAGAATTCAAGGATCAGATTTATACAAAGTTGCTATAATTTTGGAAGTGCTGTTTAACCTCAGGAAGTCCATTTTCTTATATGAAAAATTGGTAATGATTTCTGTATTTACCTAAATAAAAAGCATAATATTATATTACAAATGGATTCATGTGGTTCCTTTTCATATCATGTTATTTCAAGATATTATTTTTCCTGATAGCAGTTATGTGATCTTCTGCACCTGGATGTAAACAACAGCAACAACAACAACAGAAAAGAAATAAAGCACCACTGATTTCAGAGAAAATAATAATAATAGTTCATGGCCATAAGTGATACCTACAGTAGATAGGAGATTACTTTAGGCCTGTATTTCTGCATGTACATGGGGTTGCAAAGAGTTGGACACAATTTAGTGACTAAACAACAATATTATTACTTTCACTTGATTGCCCTCCAATTTCCATTCATTTGAGAATTGTGGCAAAATGAGACTATAAGTGCCACTTTTAAATTGGAGAATTTGGGGAACTACAGAATGGGGTTTGTTTTGTTTTGTTTCCAGAATATAGTTTCTATTGTGTTCTGGGAACATGGTGACTTGTGGAGTAATAGGTCCAGTCAGGAACCCCCAGGTACATTGTCTTGAAATAAGGGCTGAGAAGAATCGTGACTCTGACTCTTTTTTATTTATTTATATTTTTTGTAGCCATGAGGAAATAAAATTTCTGCTACAAAATAGAGAGTGAATTTAAAAGTTCTGTTTTTGTGAGCACTGAAAGGAAACTGATTGAGCAATGAAATAAAGTTCAGGACACAAGTGGTGATAAAAACAGTCTCTTAAAAGGGATTAAATCTCTACAATCAACAAAATGCAATTAACATATATTAAGTCTCAGTACAGCCTCTGGAGGCAAGTTGGAGAAGCACTATAATCCTTCTAAAATATCAGGAGCTGAGACTCAGAATGATTAGGGGCCTTGTCCACTGAAGGACAGGGGCGTTGTAACTGAGGATTAGAGTTTGGGTTTTCACTTTCCTTCTACCACAACCTCTCCATGTTGCTGTTGAAGATGCCAGAATCTTGACATCTTTATGTCTTTCTCTCCTAAGTCATTTAGTCATAGTTCCAGAATATCTTTGCAAAAGAAATGAATGTCCCTTCTGAAACTCAGTGCCTTTAACATATATGTTATCTGTATAGATCCATCTACAAACTTTTACTAGTAACATGAAAGCTTGAGGTATTTATTCCTTCTTTTTCCTCTTCCCTTTCCTTTCATGCATATCCAGAGGATATTCTTTTTATACTGCCATTTCCTAGAGGAAAGAAAAATAGAAATTCTTCTTCTTTATCAAGGCTAATAATCTGACTGCTTTTTGTTTAAATTTAAAAAACAAAAACAACCAAGAAAATCCTTCTGTGGGCTTAAGTGGTTATCCCAGTTCTCTTTAATATGTGCTCAGAGATTTTAACATTTTCTATTTCCTGGCCACAAGACTTTTTGATAGAAAATTGCAACAAGAGAAAGGTCGGTTCCCTTTTGGAATGCTCTCCACACAGAAACCTAGGAGAAAAGTTGTAGCATATGTTTGAGACCCCAGCTTCTAGGAGCCAGGCCAGAATAGGCAGCATGAAATAGGAAAAGGTGATTGTTTTTACTTTTAAGCTTTGGTTCCCTTTTTAAAGAATTCTATTTTGTGTGTCTATGGAAAGCAAATAAAGTTGATTCTGAAGTGGATGCTGCTCAGACTTCCTGATTGTCAAAGCAGAAGTGAGGAGGTAGAATAAAATGAATGAGTGTGTATATGTTCGTTTACTTTCACACACACACACACACACACACACACTTGCATGGGCACACAGGATAAAGCAGCAACATTTGAAAACACAATATAATCTGCGAAACAAAGCACATCTTCAGTTTCAAGTAAGAATGAATAAAAATGAGTGTATCTCTAGAGTAGGAGTCAACAAGCTTTTTCCGTAAAGAGCCAGAGAAAGATATATTTTAGACTTGGTGGGCACCGTGGTCTCTGTCTCAAATGTTCAACTCTGCTGTTGTAGTGCAAAACAGCCTTCGCACACAAGCAAATGAGCATGTCTGTGTCCCAATAAAACTTTATTTATGGACACTTAAATTTGAATTTCATATGACTTTCACATCATTAAACATTATTTTTCTTTTGATTTTTTCCCCACCACTTAGAAAAGCCATTCTTAGCTTGTGGGCTGTACAAAAGCAGGCACTGAACCCAGATTTGGCCCACGGGTCCCTAGAGGAAGGGTAATGCTAGTACACGAGTGGTATGAAACATGAAAGACATTTCTTTTCATTCTCTTGTGAAGTGGTGACCAGATGAGCATATTTCCCATGTGCCTCCTCATTCTCCTTATGCAAAAAAGAAATTTACAAAAGTTATGTCCATTCAAATCATATCTCTGAAATTCTCTTAATCATCAACGGGCATTTTTTGAAAGTTTACTTGCATTTATCTGTCTTTATACTTAAGAGGAATCTAGTGATCAAAGGAAGAATATCTTAAATCAAGATTGGGAATTGATGGGATTGTCCCAAAATCCATACCAATACACCATCAGGTTAATTTTCTGTTCTTATAATACAATAGAACTGTCACATAATACTGAAAACATTAACATGATTGCAATCAAATAAAATAATGTGTGTTATAGTGTCCTGCATATGTGTGGGGAAAGAATCTGTGTTTCTAATTAAACTAAAAAAAAAAGAAACTCATTAAGAATGCAAACCACTTCTGATGAAGGGAACATGAGTATAACTGCATATCTACAAATCTTTATTTTTAAGGCATCCTCTCCCCAATTTCCTTTCCTTATTACTTTAATTGTGCCCATAACTATGGGCACTCAGATTTAGTTGGGGTATTATTTAAAAGAATGTCTGACTATGACCATAAACATAAATTTTTACATTTAATTGTTGCCATAAATCCCAGATGTGGACAACAAAATAGACATTTACTTGTGGGAGTGAGAATCATCCAGATAACTGCTATCCAATTGTTGTCTGTAGATCAGGAGTGTCAGCATTACAAAGAAGCTTATTGGAAATGTCAGACTCCACCCTCCAACTTCATTGAATCAATATCTGCATTTCAACAAAATCTTCAAATGGTTTGTATGCACATGAATGGTAAAAAGGCATTCAGCTTTAGCAATAGTTTCCAACATTGGCTATAAATTAGAATTCCCTACAAAGCTTCTAGAAAAAGCAGTGTCCAATCTGGATTTCTGACCAATCAAATCAGAATATCTGTAGGTGGGAATCTACAGATAAGTATTTTTTAAAGTTCCCTAGATTATTCCAATGTGTAGGAAAGTCTGAGAATCACTGGACTAAGGTGGTGGACCCAAGGTATTATTGCTCTGAGGGTAAGAAGGGAACCCTCTCAATATCAAGTGGAAACAAAAGTCCCCAGAACTAGAGGCTTTATTGGAAGTGTTACAAAAGGTTAACATGGTATGTATTAAAAGAGTGACTTTCAGGAAGAAAACCCAGCCCTCACAATGAGATAAAATGTTCAGGTTATTAACAAGTTAACTAAAATGAACAAAATTAAGGGTTCAGTTCATTGGGTTCTGGTACTTATTGATTCTCCCTAACCAGAAATAATTCTGCCTAATGTCTGACAGATTTACATTGGGTCCTCTTCATGAAAAGTCAAAGTGTAAGTGGCTCAGTCCTGTCCAGCTCTTTGAGAGCCACAGACAGGCTCCCCTGTCCACGGACTTCTCCAGGGAAGAATACTAGAGTGGCTTGTCATTTCCTTCTCCAGGGATGTTCAGTTCAGTTCAGTCCCTCAGTCGTGTCTGACTCTTTGTGATCCTATGGACTGTAGCATGCCAGGCCTCCCTGTCCATAACCAACTCCTGAACCTTACTCAAACTCATGTCCATTGAGTCGGTGATGCCATCCAACCATCTCTTCCTCTGTCGCCCCCTTCTCCTCCTGCCTTCAATCTTTCCCAGCCTCGGGTGGCCAAAGTATTGGAGTTTCAGCTTCAACATCAGTCCTTCCAATGAATATTCAGGACTGATTGCCTTCAGAATGGACTGGTTGGATCTCCTTGCTGTCGAAGGGATTCTCAAGAGTCTTTTCCAACACCACAGTTCAAAAGCAGCAATTCTTCGGCACTCAGCTTTCTTTATAGTCCAACTCTCACATCCATACATGACTACTAGAAAAACCATAGCCTTGACTAGACGGACTTTTGTTGGCAAAGTAATGTATCTGCTTTTCAATGTGCTATCTAGGTCTGTCATAACTTTTCTTCCAAGAAGCAAGCATCTTTTAATTTCATGGCTGCAGTGACCATCTGAAGTGATTTTGGAGCCCCCCAAAATAAAGTCTGACAGTGTTTCCATTGTTTCCCCATCTATTTGCCATGAAGTGATGGGACCAGATGCCATGACCTTAGTTTTCTGAATGTTGAGTTTTAAGCCAACTTTTTCACTCTCCTCTTTCACTTTCATCAAGAGACTCTTCTGTTCTTCTTCACTTTCTGCCATAATTGTGGTGTCATCTGCATATCTGAGATTATTGATATGCATATATCTTGATTCCAGCTTTGCTTCATCCAGCCCAGCATTTCACATGATGTACCCTGCCTATAAGTTAAATAAGCAGGGTGACAATATACAGCCCTGACGTACTCCTTTCCCGATTTGGAACCAATATGTTGTTCCGTGTCCAGTTCTAACATTTGCTTCTTGACCTGCATACAGATTTCTCAGGAGGCAGAACAGGTGGTCTGGTATTCCCAAATCTTTAAGAATTTTCCACAGTTTTTTGTGATCAACACAGTCAAAGGCTTTGGCATAGTCAATAAAGCAGAAATAGATGTTTTTCTGGAACTCTCTTGCTTTTTCGATGATCCAACGGATGTTGGCAATTTGATCTCTGGCCCCTCTGCCTTTTCTACATCCAGGTTGAGCATCTGGAAGTTCATGGTTCATGTACTGTTGAAGCCTGGCTTGGAGAATTTTGAGCATTACTTTACTAGCGTGTGAGATGAGTGCAGTTGTGCAGTAGTTTGAGCATTCTTTGGCATTGCCTTTCTTTGGGATTGGAAAGAAAACTGACCTTTTCCAGTCCTGTGGCCACTGCTGAGTTTTCCAAATTTGCTGGCATATTGAGTGCAGCACTTTCACAGCAATATCTTTTAGGATTTGAAATAGCTCAACTGGAATTCCATCACTTCCACCTGCATTGTTCATAGTGAGGCCAACTTGATTTCGTATTCCAGGATGACTGGCTCTAGGTGAGTGATCACAGCATCATGTGACCAGGGATGTTACAGAGCAGTATTGTGGGCTTCCCAGGTGGCACTAGTGGTAAAGAGCCCACCTACCAAAGCAGGTTAGATGAAAGAGATGCAGGTTCGATCCCTGGGTCAGGAAGATCCCCTGGAGTAGGGCACGGCAACCCACTCCAGTATCCTTGCCTGGAGAATTCCATCAGCAGAAGAGCCTGGCAGGCTACAGTCCATAGGGTCACAAAAAGTCGGACACGACTGAAGCAAGTTAGCACACAGGGCAAGCTCCTGCCTTGTAGGCAGATTCTTGACAGTCTGAGCTGCCAGGGAATCCCCCCTCTTCTTGCTACCTGCTACTAATTATGCATCATCTTTACATCTTCCTACATCTCCCCCTGCACCCTGCCCGCCCCCATTTAATCCTGGTGTTTTAGGTTCCTGGTGCTAGAGTTTATCTTCTAATTGCAGAGTTCTAAAGTTTTAGCTTGCCATTGCTGCATACAGCCCATCTACACTATTTCTATTGTTCTAGCTACTTCTGTGCTTAATTGCTAATTTCACAGACCTGTGGAACACTGCAAGTGCAATTATCCTCCAGTGTAATTGCCTTCTGCAAAAATTGACTCCCACAGAACTCCCACAAAAATTGTGTCCTGTTTGTTATGGATTATATGGATGCCTTTTCAGCTATATATAGAGAGGTGTTTTCTAGATTTCCCTGGCTTTAGAAAAGAATAAGTTATCTCTATGGTTGGAACACCTTTTTTAATTAGGGCCCTTTTATGACGGTTATTTCAGGTGTCGCATTAATCTGATATCCCTCCTGGGTATATCAGTTGACATTAAAGGTGATCTGATTGATATCACTTGGGAGCATTTGTCTGTTTAAATATTTCATTTTCAATTATACAAAGTTACTCACATTAAATAGCTCCTAAATTCTTTACCATCACTTGATACAGGTACTACAATACACAAACACTCTCTTCAGCATTCAGTTATGCAAGAATTGTGATTTACTTCATAAGTATGAACCAAAGGGCCTACTCTGTGTGAGATAGTATCCTAGATTCTGTGAGAAATTAAAAGAT
Organism: Bison bison bison; assembly: GCF_000754665.1. NCBI lineage: Eukaryota > Metazoa > Chordata > Mammalia > Artiodactyla > Bovidae > Bison > Bison bison. Next base: position 5,083,034 of record NW_011494870.1, read on the forward strand.
TCAGAAAAAGTGAATCTTGCCCTGCTCTCTTTGGAGCCCACAGGTAAGAAATGCACATAAATAATCATCTCCCAATCCCTTGTGGCTCAGCTGGTAAAGAATCCACCTGCAATGAGGGAGACCTGGGTTCCATCCCTGGGTTGGGAAGATCCTCTGGAGAAGGGAACGGCTACCCCCTCCAGTATTCTGGCCTGGAGAAGTCCATGGGGTCACAAAGAGTCGGACGTGACTGAGCGACTTTCACAATCAAATACCATCGGTGACTAAAGCAAACAAACAAGCAGTAAGTGCTGTGGGAGTCCCGAGAAAAGGAAGGGCAAGAACACATGGGGTCAAAATTTCAGCAAATGCTTCATGAAAGAGATAGCACTGGAGGTGGATCTTGAAGATGGGTAGTTTTCAACAGGGAGTTCTCAGGATGAGTGGAAACAGAGTTAACAAAGATACTGTCTGTAAATTCATGAACATTCATGCATGAGCATTTATCACATGGAAAGGGCTATCACTTCCTTCATCCAAAAACCTTTGTGATTGAGTAGCTCAGTGCTATATGCTTGGTAAGAATAATGTAAGGCAACCAATGTTCTTGTCTCCTTTGAGGTAGAAAGGGAGAATGAGAAGAATCATCAAGGGCTCACACACCTGCCACAGAGAAAACAACTAGTGTAGTTGAATAAAGCCTAGCTATCCTGATTTGAAATCTATTTAAGCATGCCACCAGATTTTTTTTTAGCATTTTTCTGTTTGATAAAAACTTCTGGTAACTTCTCCCTCTGTGCATCCGTTCTTTTCCTGAGTTCTTCATGTAGTCACTTATTTATGTGACCCTTTGTAGGGGATGTCCTATGTGTCCCAGCAGCATACTCCCCTCTCGGCACCCAAGGACCCAGAGCCAGCTAGCTGGTCCCAGGGTAGGTTCTGATCCCGCAGTCTGCGGGAGGGTAGTTTCCTTCCTTCTTAATGCCTGCCTCCCGGTGGATGAGGCTGGTCTAGAGGTTTGTGTAGACTTCCTAGTGGGAGGTGCTGATGCCCGCCCATTAGTAGGTGGAGCCAGATCTTGGCCTTTGGTGGGCAGGGCTGAGTCAAGGGGCGTGTCTAGAGATGACTGAACTTAGAAAGTCTCTTTAGGCGGCCTGTCTTCTGATGGTCCGGAGAAGGCAATGGCACCCCACTCCAGTACTCTTGCCTGGAAAATCCCATGGACAGAGGAGCCTGATGGGCTGCAGTCCATGGGGTCGCGAAGAGTCGGACACGACTGGGCGACTCCCTTTCACTTTTCACTTTAATGCATTGGAGAAGGAAATGGCAACCCACTCCAGTGTTCTTGCCTGGAGAATCCCAGGGATGGGGGAGCCTGGTGGGCTGTCGTCTGTGGGGTCGCACAGAGTCAGACATGACTGAAGCGACTTAGCAACAGCAGCAGCTGCTGATGGTAGGGCTGTGTTCCCCACCCATTTGTTGTTTGGCCTAAGGCGTCCCATCAGTAAAGCTTACAGGCTGTCAAGTGGAGCCAGGTCTCCATATCAGGGGCCCAAAATATCTGCCTCTGACTCCAGCCAGAGTTCATACAGGCCCCTGCTATGTCTGCCATCAGCTTTTAGGACTCCAGAGAGATCTACAGTTGCCTCCGTGCCTCTCTAGGAGACCTTCCAAGACAGGTAGATCTGCCCCAGCCTCCTGCGGAGTCACTGCTTTTTTCCTGGGACCCAGTACACATAGGACCTTGTGTGAACCCTCTGAGGGTAGAGTCTGTATCCCCCAGTCCTGTGGAGCTCCTGCACTCAAGCCCTACTGACCTTCAAAGCTCAGTGCTCCAGGGGTTCCTCCTCCTAATGCCAGACCCCAAGGCTGGGGGGTCTGCATTGGGCTCAGAGCTCTCACTACTGTGAGCAAATTTCTGCAATATAATTTTTTTCCAGTTTGTGGATTGCCCTGCTGGATGATATGGTAAGATTTGGCTATATCATGACCTCCTGCTTTCTCATGGTTTCTTCTTATGTCATTAGATGTAGAATATCTTTTTTAAATGGATTCCAGTCTTTTTTAAATCAGTGGTTGTTCAACAGTTAGTTGTATTTGGTGCGCTCATGGGAGGGGGTGAATTTAAGAGCCTCTTAATCTGTAGTCTTGCCTCCAGCTTGTTTGAAACCAAAGAGGAGGAACCCTCAAATATCTGTAGAGAAGTCAATTCTTCTTATTATTATTTTTTAATTTGACTGTAGCATGTCTTTGTTGTAGCACCGGGATCCTCAGCTGCATCATGTGGTATCTTTTTTTAGTTGCCACAGGTGTGATCTTTAGTTACACCATGCGAACCCTTAGTTGCAGCACATGAACTCGTATTTGCAGTGTCTGAGACCTAGTTCCCTGACCAGGGATTGAACCCGGGCCCCCTGGGTTGGGAGCATGAAGTCTTAGCCCCTGGACCACCAGGGAAGTCCTGAGAAGTCAATTCTTTATTAATCCATGAACACCAAGGTCTTCCTGGGATTGATGTGCTGAAGTGACTTTTACTCCTGAAATCCCTACCATCTTTTGTTTGAATTTCAAAGAATTTACTTTTCCCATATGAAGAAATCAGAGGCAAATCAAAAGGAGTTTAGGTCATTGTTGATAAATATTCTAAATCCTTCATTGACTGATGACTGCCAAGAGTCAGCAGCAGGTGGTAACATTTCCTTTGTAATCATTCTAATTGTTTGAAATAATTCAGCGTTCTGTTCCAGGGCTGTTTTTGGAGAAGAGGCCTAAGAGAGACAGTACAGATGGGCCTGATTTAAACAGTACTGTTGTTAAAAGTGCATATTGTATTTGCTGGTTAAGTTATTGGCAAATTTAAATATATTGTCAGTAAATTGAACTAATCATTTGTTGCAAAACAGTAATAGCCACAGCCATTCTCCCTTTAATTTTTAAGAGAGAAAATACCATATTCAATTAGTTATACATATCCGACATGACATATTTTCTTTCTTTTGCACTCAGGGTCTCCGATGTCACAATGTTTCTTTTTTGTTATGAGTAGACAATCTTCGTGGGCTTTTTTCTTTTAAATTTATGGAACGTATGCAGTATCCACTTCACCCAAAGCTATAGAATAATGACGCTATTACTGTAGCCATCTGTCTCTTCACATCAGTGTCTTCTGTGGTTTTATAGTCCAGTCTTAGGGCTCTGTAAGAAACAATATTGGTTAACATTAATAACTGCCTTCATCTGACAATTTACATCTCTATTTGGAGACAGCTCCTGAAAGCATCTTCCCCAATTTAGGGTGCAGGGCTTTGTGGGGAAGGAGGGATGACTGTCTGGAGGGAGATGGAGGCAGAACACCTATTTTGCTCCACTTGACTGACACCCAAAGGGTGAGTCAGTCTCCCACTTCCTATTATAACTCTGCATTTGCAGTTTTCCACCTTGACAGGCAGTAACAGTTCCAGCCAATGCTAATTTGGGTAACATCTAAAAGGCTTGCCTGACAAGGCAGATTCAAATTATGAAGCAAACCCCTCACATACTGAGACCTTGTTAGCTAGATTAGTGGTAGATTGGCTCCTTGTGACAGCTTGTTTGCTAGAGGTGAGCTATCTGCATTTTCAGTGCAGGCAGGTTATATCATCATTTAAAGAAAAAAAAATAAAGATGTCGTTTTTCTTGTTTGTCATGGACTTCATGTAATATTCCCTCTCGATTTTCTCATTGTTGACTTCAGAAAGAAATAGCAGCCAGTGTGTACCTTTGAGTGCGACAGCTAATTTTGTTATGGATGAACAGAGTATTGTGACAAAACAGTGGCACAGCTGTCATAACAGCTGTCACACATTAATCATGACAGTGACAAATAGCATAATTACCTTATCTGGAATTCCTAGCATGCACACTCAGTATGCCCCACTGCCGAGCGAGCATATCACGCATGGTTTAATTAAAAAGACATCAATACAGGTTAGTTAGACAAGGGCTAGAAGACATTGATCCAAAATGAAAATAAAATTATTTGTAGGTTGGTGTTTAGGGACACCCAAAGACCGATTACTTAGCCGACATGATACTTTGAATCTTATTCCCCTAACTGGCCCTTCTCAGTGCGGTAAATTGGCTGCTCTGCCCCACACCAGCAGTCCTTTCTCCTGAAATATTTGATCCCCGTTTTTTTGAGCCGCAGCGTGGGTCCTTGGGAGCCATCTTGATGCGTTGGCAATTGATTGAAGGGGCTTTATTGATAAATGTGACTACCAGTGAAAAAGTTGCAGCTAACAGTTTTTAACTTGCTTTCCAATCAGGTACTCAGTCAGGAGAATGATATTAAACTTGAGTAATTTTTGTTTTATTTGGAAATTCTTAAGAATAAAGGCAGGTGAGACTGATTTTAAGCCTAGAAATGATAGTGTCTTGCATGTGCTGTGTTTTAATATGTATGGCTGTATTCATGTGCATATATGTGTCACATCAGTATGTATAAATATGCACACATGCCAAATATATGTATATTTTTGCCCCCTCCCCCACCCCCTGGTATTTTAAGCTCAACAATTCATTGAATTCACTGATTGAATTCCTGGTAGCTAGTTCCTGAATTGCTCTGAAGCTGCCTCGATGAAATATTAATGAATCAATTTCCATAGACATGGACTCATTATCTTCTGGGATGCCACTGGAAAACACAGTCCTGCCTGCGGTGTCCTTCCGCCTGCCTGTGACATGATTCAATTTTCTCTCTCTCTTTTTAATTAAATAAAAATATAGGAAATTTTTGATAACTGTAGAATAGACATTTCCATTTCTCTTGATAGGCACCTAAAAGGAGGTAAACCATTTAAAATACATTTATGTTTCACTTAAGTGATATATGGAAAAGTGAGTCCTGAAAATTAAAAGAAGGTGGCCAGTTTAGTTCTGTAGTTTCTGTAATGCCCTTTGGAAATGAGGGAACTGTTGTTCTCAGAACAATCTACTTGTAAAATGTCTGTATTTTAGGAAACTGGAGTGAACCATCTAATTGTTTACAAAGTTATCAACTTTAGAAAATGTTGCTAAACACAAATACTTGTCATGTTCATTTAAGGCTGATGGAATATAGGTAGAATTATTCAGACTGCATCTACAAAATGCCAAAACAGCTGGTTAGAATGTGAAAAATTCAAGCAAGTAATGATTAACTACACACAATATAAATAGCTAGTTTTAGATATTTTCTTATTTGTTCACTGAAATTGACTGGTTTCTTAAGCCTTATGCAAGTCACACCAATAAAGCACATTAAACTGCAATTATATCAAACTAAGTTTTTAGTTTCCTTCCTTACCATTCATTCTGTTTCAGTGAAGATTATTAATGCCTGCTTCGGGTACCATCAACATCCACTTTATAGAACTAAAAAAGTCCACTGGTAAATGGTTGCCAAAACTGTTTGATTAAAAATTAGGATTATGTTCTCAAATTCAGTAGCTTTTACCATTTTGATTTAGAACCAGTGGTATATTTGAATGTCATGTGATCTGAGGACAATGTTACCATTTCAATATGTACATATTATACGACCTGAGAATGGCATTATTATTTCAGCAAATTCTTTTTAAGATAAAATGGGAAAGCACAACCCTGACCAAGGATATCTTCTCAATACTGAGGCAAGAAAAGTAGTTTATCTTTGAGAGGAACTCTGACTCCCCATGGGAAGCCCACTTGGCTCCCATTCTCTCTGGAGCTGATCTGATTCTATATTCCAGATCTGAGGAATGCCTTGAAGCAGCTCCTTGTTTGAAATAGTTTGAGGAAAGCTATAAAAAACACAAAAGCGTCTACACACAGCAAGTTTTGCATTTCATGTCTAGGTACCGGTTAAGATGGATAGCCCGTGTGTGGACACTTGGTAATCAATCCCTCAAGTATAAAAAAAAGGTCAAAAATGATCTGGAACTGCTCTCAGAGGCTGGACACTATTCTAGATCTTCATTCTCTAAATCTTCCTCGGGCTCCTCTTGAAACTAGAGGCAGAAACAGGTTTCTTGAGAATAAATCTAAGGTTTATTTATTCCACTAGATATTCAAGGAGATTTTAATGAGAAAGAATCAATTTTATGTCGACATAAAAGAAAATAAAAGCAGTTTTAGCCTCCTTGATCAAACTTTTTAGATGAAATCTCCCTCTCTTCACTGTACATGGTCATTTTTATTTTAGGGCATGTATTTACTAGTGTGAAAGTGAAAGTTTTAGTTGCTTCAGTCGTGTCCAACTCTTTGTGATCCCATGGACTGTAGCCCATCAGGCTCCTCTGTCCATGGAATTCTCCAAAGAATACTAGAGGGGGTAGCCATTATCTTCTCCAGGAGGTCTTTTCAACCGGGGATTGAACCCGGGTCTCCTGCACTGCAGGCAGTTTCTTTACCATCTGAACCATGTACATTGCTACTTTTTATGTGGAGTTATCTCAGTACACTGTAAGCTCTTTGAAGGTTGATTCTGTGTTTGATTCTCTTTTTCCTTCCTTATGGAACCTAGGATTGTGCCTGCATGTTGTAATTGCTGACTAAATATACACATAATAAATGATAACATGTTGGCTTTAATAATTAAAACAGAGGCATGGGTTTGCTCTAAAATGTTCAGGCTATTTCTTGAACTTAGCATATTGCTTGACTGAAAGCTCTAAGAAGGTCAGAGTGTTTATTTTTAAAATAAATTTTCTTCCACATTCTCTTCTTAAGATGGTTTGATTTCCTTCCTCCCTTCTGCCTGCTAGTATAAGAACTGACCTTTTATAGAAAGGTTGGATTGATTTCCATTGGTTTGAGTGGAGTGGGATATTGATCCAATAGCTGAGATACCAACAACCCATTTTATTCTCTCTCAAACTTTCATATCTCTGATCTTCCCTGACCTTGAAGGGTAAGTTTCCTATATTATGCATACCTGTTTTACATATCATATGATAAAACGTTCCCAATTGTCCTTTGCCTTGTAACTTACTCCACAATGAAATTCAGTGGGGTGGCCTTACCCAACTTGAGTGAATTGATACAAACAAAACTTTGTCTCTCTGCACCCCATCACCCTTTCGATCTTTTACTCTCTGTGTCTCAGAATATTTCAATAGCACTTCCTCTGTCCAGAAGTGACAATCAGCAGGCTTTCCAGGTAAGAACTAGCAAGAGCAATTGTGTTTATCTCACTGACTAAGAGGTTTCCTATTTATCTTCCCTGAGGTGGTGCCCATGTGGCTGTCCTGATATTGAGCAACTGGACAGATTACACCCTGGAGCCACATCTGTGGACACATAGATCAACACCATTTTCATTGCCTTGGTGCCCAAGAAGTTTATCTTCTGTCAGTGAGATTTAGTGCTTTCTTCCTGGATTGTTAAGGCTTTCTTTTGTCCCTGTGTTTCCTTTCCTCATCCACCTTATTTGGTTTCAAGCTAGGTTAGCATAACCTGATCAGGATTGTTAACAGTTGATTTTTAGTTTTTGTTTCCTTCCATCATTAGTAAGGATTTTCAGTGGGACTTTTGTAGAGACATCTTGACTAGTAAAACATATAGCATGAGTATCTTGTGTAGAAAGAAAATGACTTTAATTCCTAAGTGTGCATCTAATAGGATTGGTTTTATATACTGTGTCTAAATGAATAGTAAAGGCATTGTTCACAGGACTAATGTTTTTGCTGATGTTGCTTCAGTCAGGATGTAATCCCTCAAATCTGTGTTAGAATTTTTTAGCTTACAGTACACTTTCACTAATGCTTTCTACCTTGACTCTCAACAGAGCCCTGAAAGGCAAAAGGAAGGATTTTGTTATATTGTTCAGTTTTATACATGGAAAATAAAAGTTCAAATAGATGGGAAAATCACAAAGTTAACTGTGAAGCCAAGACTCAAATCTAGGAAATCATATTTGCATCTCAACTTCTCCCCACTTAACTTCAGTGTCTCCTCCAAATAATTCTCCCTCTGACTGTCTTTTTGACTTTGTCAGGCTTTCTCTCAACTGTTTTAATAACTGATAACTTTTCCCTTGCCAAATTCTGTGACTTTTCTGACTGAATTATAATAGAAGATTTAGGTTATGCAAGTTATCTATCCACTTACTTAACTGTAAAGCCAAAAAAAAAAAAAAAGTGAGACCCTTCTTCAGAGTATTGATTACTTCAATGGTTTCTCATCTGCCTGCATATTTGAATTACCTGAAGAACTTTAAAAATAAATAATGATGTCTGGATCCAACCTCCAGAGAGTCTGATTTAATTGTTCTGGAGTCAGAGCCCAGAAATGGGATATTATTTTTTTAAAGCTCTCCAGATGATTCTAATATGCATAGAGTGTTGAAAACCACTGGGGAAATTTCTTCTCTTTACCCCTTTTAGGACCCATTTCCTTATTTTACCCCCACCGAATTTTCAGAAACACCTTGTTTTCTCAAAATCAAAATTCTGCATCTTGGACATTAGTGGTGACACTCCAAATTTTAGAGTTTACGTGAATGTGTGTATCTGATATGTACTTACTTTGGCTAGTCTAGAAGAAGGAGAATAATCATGGAGAAGGCTGTTTTGGAAATTGATTATGAGCTAGAGACATTTTGTGGCATAAATTTATACCCCCTAGAATGTCAGCCCCTACCTCCCCCCGCCACCCCTGCCCCAGGGTAGTGATTTGGTTTGTTTTCATAAGTGCTCTTTCCCTAGCATGTTGAACAGTAATTGGCTTATAGCCCTGTGAAAATTGATCAGTCCTGACAGATTCTTTGCAACCCCATGGACTGTAGCTGGCCAGGTTCCTCTCTCCATGGAATTCTCCAGGCAAGAATACTAGAGTGGGTAGCCATTTCCTTCTCCAGGGGATCTTCCCAACCCAGGGATTGAGTCCAGTCTCCTGCATTGCAGATGGATTCTTTACCATCTGAGCTACCAGGGAAGTCCTGGCTTATAGCATACATTCAATAAATATTCATTTCAGTTCAGTTACTCAGTCGTGTCCAACTCTCTACGACCCCATGCACTGCAGTACACCAGGCTTCCCTGTCCGACATTAACTCCCAGAGCCTACTCAAACTCAAGTCCATTGAGTCAGTGATGCCATCCAACCATTTCATCCTCTGTCATCCCCTTCTCCTCCCAACTTCAATCTTTCCCAGCATCAGGATCTTTTCAAATGAGTCACTTCTTCATATCAGGTGGCCAAAGCTTTGGAGTTTCAGCTTTAGCATCATTCTTTCCAATGAATATTCAGGACTGATTTCCTTGAGGATGGACTGGCTGGATCTCCTTGCAGTCCAAGGGACTCTCAAGAGTCTTCTCCAACCCACAGTTCAAAAGCATCAATTCGTAGGTGCTCAGCTTTCTATATAGTCCAACTCTCATCCATATGTGACTACTGGAAAAACCATAGCTTTGACTAGACGGACCTTTGTTGGCAAAGTAATGTCTCTGCTTTTCAATATGCTGTCTAGGTTGGTCATAACTTTTCTTCCAAGGAACAAGTGTCTTTTAATTTCATGGCAGCAGTCACCATCTGCAGTGATTTTGGAGCCCCCCAAA
>NW_011494870.1:5092669-5096767 GCF_000754665.1 Bison bison bison
TGATGGGACCAGATGTCATGATCTTAGTTTTCTGAATGTTGAGTTTTAAGCCAACATTTTCACTCTCCTCCTTCACTTTCATCAAAAGGCTCTTTAGTTCTTCTTTGCTTTCTGCCATAAGGGTGGTGTCATCTGCATAACTGAAGTTTTTGATATTTCTCCTGGCAATCTTGATTCCATCTTGTGCTTCATCCAGTCTAGCATTTCTCATGATGTACTCTGCATATAAGTTAAATAAACAGGGTGACAATATACAGCCTTGATGTATTCCTTTCCTGATTTGTAACCAGTCTGTTCCATGTCCAGTTATAACTGTTGCTTCTTGACTTGCATACAGATTTCTCAAGAGGCAGGTCACGTGGTCTGGTATTTCCATTTCTTTAAGAATTTTGCAGTTTGTTGTGATCCACACAATAAACATTACCATGGAATATTTCCCCAACATTTCCCTCACTTATTCCGAACAAGAGCTTAATAGACCCCCCTTGCAGTTTCCCTATGTTAGAGGAATCACAGTTTTGGTGCTGGCATCTCATACTGTTTCTCTGCTTAGAAGACTTGCCTCCCCATCTCTTCACGTCTAAATTCTATCATTCTTTAAGGCCTAGCATTAGTCAAGTTTCTTCCACAAGGCTTTCTGATTTTTCTTTGAGCTGTTATAGGCAATTTCCTGGGCTTCCCTGATAGCTCAGTTGGTAAAGAATCTGCCTGCAATGCAGGAGACGCTGGTTCAATTCCTAGGTCAGAAAGATCTGCTGGAGAAGAGATAGGCTACCCACTGCAGTATTCTGGCCTGGAGAATTCCATGGACTGTATAGTCCATGGGGTCGAAAGACACAACTGAGCGACTTTCACTTTCACTTTTTTCAGACAATTATTTGTATTTTACTCATCACAGCTACTTACCACTACTGATCTTATATACATTACAGTTATTTATATGTCTTCACTTTTCTTCTAGTCATGGCCCATTTCTATTTGTATCCCTTTTAGTACCTATAAAAGCTCTTAGTATTTTTTTGGATGGTTGCAACTACTTGCTTGCAATCCCTGTTGCTTCTGGTATGTATGTTAGATTCCTATGTTTTACTATAACAAGAGGTTAAATAGCATTTATAATGTTTGATTTGGTTTTATACTTTGCATTTTAAAAATATTTCTATATACAGTATCTTATTTGTTCCTCAACATAAATCTGAGGAATGAAAGAGATGATGATATTACAAATATAAATGAAACAAAACTGAGGCACAACTACTTTAAATGACTTTTCAAGGTCACACCATGCTGTGTGGATGGAGTAGCTAATTTTCCAACTCCTAATCCATGCAACTTCACTAAAGAACGATGTGTTTTCTCCCAAGTTGGGTGTGCTAACTGGCATATTTTGTTTTTTTAACTTCCGTAAGTCCACCCCTCCAGCTGAGGTGTGTGTGTGTGTTAGTCACTCAGTCATGTCTGACTCTTTGCGACCCATAGATTGTACCCCGCCAGGCTCCTCTGTCCATGGGATTCTCCAGGCAAGAGTACTGGAGTGGGTTGCCATTTCCTTCTCCATACAACTACGTGTTTTTTGTGTGTGTGTGTGTGTGTGTGTGCGTGTTAGTCACTCAGTCATGGCCGACTCTTTGTGACCCCATGGATTGTAGCTGAGTTATCAAACCTCAGTTCGCATCATAAGTTGTATGTGGAGAGTGTTTGTATTATTTGTGATAGAAATCTGTTTTTAGGCAGGATACAATTCAGAAAGGCAATTCTTTGTCCTCGTTGATGTCTTGTGCATTATGTTTTCTTGTTCCAGTGTGTCATGGCTTGTTTATTTTCCTTTTCATGTAAACTTCACTTTGTTCTTTAGATCAAAATCAAAATCATACTAGAAAGTGGGATGCATGTTTGTAACATCCTAAGTAGGTGAATAGGCAATGAGAAGTACCACATTGGAAAAAAAAAAAAACACACAGTAGAAAAGGAATGAGAACCCAGTCTTATGTGGCTTCCCAGTTAATTCTCTGTGTGTATTTTTTAAAAAACATTTAAACTCAAACCCTTAGCTATCCAGCAGTTTCTAAATACCAATCAACAGCATGAGCATAGGGACAGGGATTCCTTTTAATCATATATTTTAGTTTAAAGAAATGATTAAGAATCCATATTAAATGACCTGAGGTTTTATTTTTTTCTTTAATATATAACACATGCATGAATGAAAACATCAGTCTAATCTTTTGAGCAAGGCTCACCATTGATTTATCCAAGACAGAACTAAGCAATAGTTTTTGACAGAACAAGTAGTATAAATAGCTGTTGTTAGTATGACTTAAATTTAATCATTACGTATTTTTAATGATAATTCGTGAGCATTTTGTTCAGTTGCAAGTGCACTTATTTTTCAAGAGTGGAAATAAAACATTGTCAAATACTCTGGAATGAAATCAAATTGTATTTCAGTTTGCATAAGATGTAGTTACATTGAGAGTTATGCTTGACTGTAAATGATAAAGTAGCCTTATGATTTTTTTTCCATTTACATAAATACAGTTCAGGGAATATTACTAATGAAGTCGATATGGGGTCACCTAGCCACCTTAGGAAAAGGTTACTATGTTATTTTAAGTAGCCCATCAATCATTGTGGATTAATGTCATATTCTAGGTGAAAGCACTAATCATAATAAATTCATTTTGTATTCATGAGGGTGTCAAATGTACACCCATAGGAGTCCTATGTCATTTGTCAATATGGAAAGAAAAATTTAAATATGACCTGTTTGCCATCTCTTTGCTAGGGCTTATACTCAGATGCATGTTGTGGTGCTGATGGACATGTGATGCTTGTGGGGGAAAGCTGGAAACTTCACTAAGATTATTGGAAATGGAATGAAATCTGTGTCAGGAATAATGACGGGAGGCTGCTGGCTGACATTTCCATGTCCTCCAAGGAATGCCAAAGGGTCAAGTGGGTGCGTGAGGGCACGGCGTAAATGGGAATTCACGAGCCCACAACAGAGCTGCCTTGTTTAATTCCCTGCTTCCAAATTCTATGTCTGCCTCCTATTTAAGACAATGATGTGGCATCATTACTACCATAACTTTTCCTATTACCAAAGCAACATAAAACCCTTTTTTGAGTGGTTTCTAGACTTTGGTAGTTCAACAGAACATTGGGCATGGTGCAGGAAAGGCATTTTCTATTTCTCCCTTTACCTTCTTTTGGGAGTATTGAAGAGAAACCTTCTCTCTTCTCACTGAATCCAACTCCATGGGAAAAGGATTAATAGAAATGGCAGATGGTTAAAAGAGCAATTGTCTAACACATAATTAGAACTACATCTCTTTGGGTGGAATTACTGTGTTAAGTGACTTGCTGATACTATTTTTTATCATTGTTATTAGTATTGCTGATATTATTATTTCCATTTTAAAGAAAAAAAATAAGCATAAATTGGCTAAGTAACTTACTATGATTATATAGCCCAAAGTGGTAGAGTTGCCATTTGAACCATTATTCTGCCCCTCTGTACCTACTACATGTGAGGGTATTGTTTTAAAAATTAAATGAGGCCAGGGATCTAAATTTCCCAGAAGAGTAATTAATGTTAGCTAGTATGATTAAGCTAGAATCAAGATTGCCGGGAGAAATAACAGTAACCTCAGATATGCAGATGACATCACCCTTATGGCAGAAAGTGAAGAGGAACTAAAAAGCCTCTTGATGAAAGTGAAAGAAGAGAGTGAAAAAGTTGGCTTAAAGCTCAGCATTCAGAAAATTAAGATCATGGCATCTGGTCCCATCACTTCATGGGAAATAGATGGAGAAACAATGGAAAGAGTGTCAGACTTCATTTTTTTGGCTCCAAAATCACTGCAGATGGTGACTGCTGCCATGAAATTAAAAGATGCTTACTCCTTAGAAGGAAAGTTATGACCAACCAGGATAGCATATTCAAAAGCAGAGACATTACTTTGCCAACAAAGGTCCGTCTAGTCAAGGCTATGGTTTTTCCAGTGGTCATGTATGGATGTGAGAGTTGGACTGTGAAGAAGGCTGAACACTGAAGAATTGATGCTTTTGAACTGTGGTGTTGGAGAAGACTCTTGA
>NW_011494870.1:5096867-5098044 GCF_000754665.1 Bison bison bison
AGTCCATTCTAAAGGAGATCAGTCCTGGGTGTTCACTGGAAGGACTGATGCTAAAGCTGAAACTCCAATACTTTGGCCACCTCATGCGAAGAGTTGAGTCATTGGAGAAGACTCTGATGCTGAGAGGGATTAGAGGCAGGAGGAGAAGGGGACGACAGAGGATGAGATTGCTGGATGGCATCACCAACTCTATGGACATGAGTTTGAGTGAATTCAGGGAGTTGGTGACAGACAGGGAGGCCTGGCGTGCTGTGATTCATGGGGTCACAAAGAGTCGGACACGACTGAGTGACTGAACTGAACTGAACTGAGAATGATTAAATTGTATGGTTTGGAGTAATTCCACACACACACACACACACACACACATGCCCCCAGCGCCTGTCTCCACCTCATCCTAAGTTTTTCCTTTGGAAAGAAGGAAAGACATGGGACTTTTTAGTTTGTTCTGTTTGGCTCTGGTACCAGGATAACAATTTTTCATAGTCAGGGATCCACCTGTCCTCAAGAGACTCTTCCTGCCACCATGCTTAGGTTATTTCTGGGCCCTCTTATGTTCAGGTCCTATAGAAAGTGGAAGTGAAAGTCTTTCAGTCCCATCTGACTCTTTGTGACCCCATGGACTATATAGTCCATGGAATTCTCCAGGCCAAAATACTGGAGTGAGTTGCCTTTCCCTTCTCCAGAGGATCTTCCCAACCCAGGGATTGAACCCAGGTCCCCCACATTGCAGGCAGATGCTGTATCAGCTGAGCCCCAAGGGAAGCCCTTCAGGTCCTATCAGTTCAGTTCAGTTACTCAGTCGTTTCTGACTCTTTGCAACCCCATGGATTGCAGCACGCCAGGCTTCCCTCTCCATCACCAACTGCCGGAGTTTACTCAAACTCATGTCCATCAAGTCGGTGATGCCATCCAACCATCTCATTCTCTGTCGTCCCTTTCTCCTCCTGCCTTCAATCTTCCCCAGCATCAGGGTCTTTTCAAATAAGTCCATTCTTCGCATCAGGTGGTCAAAATATTGGAACTTCAGCTTCAGCATCAGTCCTTCCAATGAATATTCAGGACTGATCTCCTTTAGGATGGACTGGTTGGATCACCTTGCTGTCCAAGGGACTCTCAAGAGTATTCTCCAACACCACAGTTCAAAAGCGTCAATTCTTCAGCACTCAGCTTTCTT
>NW_011494870.1:5098144-5109416 GCF_000754665.1 Bison bison bison
TCAATTCTTCAGCACTCAGCTTTCTTTATAGTCCAACTCTCACATCTATACATGACTACTGGAAAAACCATAGCTTTGACTAGATTGACCTTTGTTGGCAAAGTAATGTCTCTGTCTAGTTTGGTCATAGCTTTTATTCCAAGGAGCAAGCATCTTTTAACTTCATGGCTACCTTCAACATCTGCAGTGATTTTGGAGCCCAAGAAAATAGTCTGTCACTGTTTCCATTGTTTTTCCATCTCTTTGCCATTGAGTGATGGGGCTGGATGGCATGATCTTCATTTTTTGAATGTTGAGTTTTAAGCCAGCCTTTTCACTCTCCTCTCTCACTTTCATCAAGAGGCTCTTTAGTTCCTCTTCACTTTCTGCCATAAGGGTGGTGTCATCTGTGTATCTGAGGTCCTATGTCTAGAATTAAATAGTTCTCTGCACTTTCTGTAACTCCTTAAAAGGGGCAAATGGAGGCTGCTGGTCCTGCTTTGAGGCCTCTGAACCCTGGAGGACTTGACTTCTCACAAAGTTTCTCTATTGTTGGTACCAGGAAAGAATCCTCTTGCCTAGTGCTTTTACCTTGAAGTCTAAATGGATAATTTGGACCCTGTGAAATTCATTTCTCTCTTTTCATCACTTTTTCTCTTCATTTCCACAAATAACTCTCTTTGATGAAATAGAGACAGACTCTATAAGAAGAGTAAGACTCAAAAACAATGGAGCTTAAGAACTTCATACTGCAATCCTAGAAACTCTTTTATGCTCACTCCCCTTCCAAAGATTTAATAGCAAAGAACTAACCTGAAACAGTCTATGTGTGAGAGTTCATTTCTCTAGCAAAAAGGTACTATGAAGTATTAGATCAAATGAGAGGAAGTACAGCTCAAAGGACTTGTTGAATGGCTAGATATATGATTATTAGTTCTTTTTAAACTCTACTTTGCCACTGAAATTTCTAAGTGGCTTTGGTCAAGATATATAGTCATGCCATTTCTCAAAAAGGTAGAAATTACTCTCACATTTATGAGTATTCAAATCCCATGTCATACTCAGTTGACCTTCCCTGGACTCTTTCCTTGACTGCTGGAAACTTAAGTTTATACCTAATAATATAAATCTTAATCATATTCTGATTTTATTAGTCATTATTGTCTAGTATCCTAGATTGCAAGTTCTTATAAAGTATGGCATATGTCTTAATTTAAAAAGCAATCTGTTGTGATAGAGAGAACACTGAAATTTCTCTCAAGGGTAGTATAGAAGTTTTCAAATGGGGAAGTAACTTCATCAGTAGGTAATAAATTGCAGGAATTTTTGATTGACACCAAGATTTCTATCTGGGGAGACTGGAATATAACACTTATGCAACACATTTTGAATAACTTTTTTTGAGGGATGCAGACATTGCCTTTGAAAATATTCAGCACGTTGCTCATTCTCTTTATGATATGTAAATGTCTAATGGTCAAGGAGGATGCTGGTGAAAGGGCTCCCAACGGTTTTGTATGTTTATCAAAAGAAGATGAAGCAGAAAGGAATTAGATATCTTATTCAAGCCAATGCTTAAACTTCATGGATTAGCTCAAGCAAAGAATAATTTGAATAAAATTTCTCTTTTATTCATTTCATATAAACAGCCCCTTTTCTGGTAAATTCTAAGAATCAGATTTATTGATAACAAACCTTAAATATATCTTAGAGCATCCAGTTAAAGCACAAATTTTATATAAGATTGCTGATTTTTTTTTTTTTTTAGCTAATACTTCAGAGTAACAGTTCTTACCTTTTGGGAAGTTACATATTGTACCAGTCAGAAACTGGAAGACAAAGGATAACATTCTCCATGAATTTAGCTAAAGATATTTTTATGAATGTGGTATTTAAGGGTTGTGGGCATGATTTAAGGTGACCAAGAACAGAGGGTGAAGCATCCTGAGACTGGCAACAGTGGGAAGCCTTTACTACTTCCAACTGTAAATGGGCAAATGAAAGGAATGCTGTTTCCAGAATTGGGGAGGAAGGTATGCACAGTAGGAATTATTATCATAGAGGGATGCTGACACTGCCAATGTCATTTACAACTGAGGAACTGACATCTTGGTTATAAGGATGGCATAAAGAAGTGTGAGTTACTTCATGATTCTGAATCCTGAAATAATGTAGGGAAAGAGTTTAAGAACCTAAGTCCAAAACTACCAAAAACCGGAGTGGAATACTGAGCAGTTTTGTGGGCCTGAGGAAATAAAATTTTAATTTCAGTCTCCATCAGCCACATTTGGGCCCCTAGAGAACTATATCCTAAGAATGAGTGTGAACCAGATGTAGACCAAGGTTTATAAAAACTGCAACCAAGCCTGGACTCCTGACTAGATTAAGGTAATTATCCAGAGGATAGAGTAAAAATTCTCTGGAGTAATATAAAATCATCTAGAACCTCTACAATTAATACAGAATGTTTAGCATTCAATAAAATTACCAGCTACACCAAAGAGGTAATCAGGGGAAAAGGCAAGTGAGCCATTTATCACTGTTATCAAATACACATGTTTAAATAATGTATTAAAATGCTGGAAAAAATAAATGACAAATGGAAAATGCACCCAAGAAATGGAACTCAAAAGCCAAGGGAAAAATACAGAACTGAAAAATGCAGTAATAAAATTTAAGAACCAAATGATGATGTTAACAGCAGATTGGAAGAATTATAAAAAGAAAGCATTAGGTTAAACTAGGTCATTAGAAAATACCCATGTTGAAGCATGAAGAGAAAAAAGAATGAAAACTACAGAAAAATTAATATGATATATGAGATATTATAATATAGATAAATATAATATTTATATTCTAATATAGATAAAATTCTATATTGTCTATAATATTCTAATATAGAGATATTCTAATATAGATAAAATTTGAATCCCAGAGGAGGAGGAGGAGAATAGGCAGAAGCAATATATAGGCTATATATGCAAAGAGCCAACTCGTTAGAAAAGACCCGGATGCTGGGAAAGATTGAGGGCAGGAGAAGAAGTGGGTAACAGAGGATGAGATAATTGAATGGCTTCACCAGCTCAGTGGACATGAGTTTGAGCGAGCTTTGGGAGATAGTGAAGGACAGGGAAGCCTGGCATGCTGCAGTTCATGGGACTGCAAAGAATCAGACATGACTTAGCAACTGAACAACAACAACAATATATAAGGGGAATAATTGAGAATTTTCCCAAACAGATGAAGGACCTCCAAGCCATGCTGCTGTTGCTGCTGCTAAGTCGCTTCAGTCGTGTCTGACTCTGTGCGACCCCATAGACGACAGCCCACCAGGCTCCCCCGTCCCTGGGATTCTCCAGGCAAGAATACTGGAGTGGGTTGCCATTTCCTTCTCCAATGCATGAAAGTGAAAAGTGAAAGTGAAGTCGCCCAGTCATGTCCGACTCTTCATGATCCCATGGACTGCAGCCTACTAGGCTCCTCCGTGAGATTTTCTAGGCAAGAGTACTAGAGTGGGTTGCCATTGCCTTCTCCCCTCCAACCATAGATGTAAGAAATACTACAAATCCAAACCAAAATAAATAAAAATAATTTAATTATACCTACCACATCTTACTGAAATTGTTGAAGGCAAAAAGCAAAGAGAAGATATCAATGGCAACCAGAGGGGAAAGGGGCACATTACCTTCAAAGAAGCAACAGTAAAACTGTTGGCTGACTTTTCAATAGAAACACTGGAAGCTGAAAAATAATGTGATGGCTATCTTTAACAGCATATTAAAAAGCGGAGACATTACTTAGCAAAAGTCCATCTGGTCAAACTATGGTTTTTCCAGTAGTCATGTGTGGATGTGAGAGTTAGACTATAAAGAAAGCTGAGCACCTAAGAATTAATGCTTTTGAACTGTGGTGTTGGAGAAGACTCTTGAGAGTCCCTTGGACTGCATGGAGATCCAACCAGTCCATCCTAAAGGAGATCAGTCCTGAATATTCATTAGAAAGATTGATGCTGAAGCTGAAACTCCAATACTTTGGCTACCTGATGCAAAGAAGTGACTCATTTGAAAAGACCCTGATGCTGGGAAAGATTGAAGGTGGGAGGAGAAGGGGACAGCAGAGGATGAGATGGTTGGATGGCATCACCAACTCAATGGACTTGAGTTTGAGTAAACTCTGGGAGTTGGTGATGGACAGGGCAACCTGGCGTGCTGTGGTTCATGGGGTCACAAAGAGTCGGAAACAATTGAGCAACTGAACTGAACTGACTGATCTTTAACAGGCAAGGGAAAAAATATTCTGCCAACTTAGAACTTTATACTCATTGAAAATATCCACAAAAATGATAGCAACTTAGACATTTACAGACACACAAAATTGAAAGATCTCATTTCCATCAGATCTGCATTTATTGAAATACAAAGAGATGTCTTCAAATAGAAAATATGAAGTTGAAAATGAATTATAGAAATGAATGAAGAGTAGGAGTAAGTGAAAATATGTGGGCAAGTGTATTTATGTTATCTGAACAGAGTAAGACTAAGGTCATTTGTATATCTAAAGTGGAGTGAGTCGGTCAGTCTTGACCAACTCTTTGCAACTCCATGGACTATGCAGTCCATGGAATTCTCCAGGCCAGTATACAGTACACAGGCCAGTATAACCATTCCTTTCTCCAGGGAATCTTCCCAACCCAGGGATTGAACCCAAGTCTCCCATATTGCAGGCAGCTTCTTTACCAGCTGAACCGCCAGGAAAGCTGTTGCAGAATTAAGATACATAGCAACGTTAAAGAAAGGGGTAAGAGGGCAATTGGAGTTGAAATGATTAGAATATTGTCTGGGAACTAGTAAAACTAATAATTCACATTCAGTTCAGTTTAGTCACTCAGTCGTGTCCGACTCTTTGCGACCTGATGAATCGCAGCACACCAGGCCTCCCTGTCCATCACCACTCCCGGAGTTCACTCAAACTCAAGTCCATCGAGTTGGTGATGCCATCCAGGCATCTCATCCTCTGTCGTCCCCTTTTCCTTCTGTCCCAAGTCCCTCCAAGCATCAGAGTCTTTTCCAATGAGTCAACTCTTTGCATGAGGTGGCCAAAGTACTGGAGTTTCAGCTTTAGCATCAGTCTTTCCAATAAATACCCAGGACTGATCTCCTTTTGAATGGACTGGTTGGATCTCCTTGCAGTCCAAGGGACTCTCAAGAGTCTTTTCCAACACCACAGTTCAAAAGCATCAATTCTTCAGCGCTCAGCTTTCTTCACAGTCCAACTCTCACATCCATACATGACTATTGGAAAAACCATTGCCTTAACTAGATGGACCTTTGTTGGCAAAGTAATGTCTCTGCTTTTGAATATGCTATCTAGGTTGGTCATAACTTTCCTTCCAAGGAGTAAGCATCTTTTAATTTCCTGGCTGCAATCACCATCTGCAGTGATTTTGGAGCCCAAAAAAATAAAGTCTGACACTATTTCCACTCTTTCCCCATCTATTTCCCATGAAGTGATGGGACTGGATGCCATGATCTTCGTTTTCTAAATGTTGAGCTTTAAGCCAATTTTTCACGCTCCTCTTTCATTTTCATTAAGAGCCTTTTTAGTTCCTCTTCACTTTCTGCCATAAGGGTGGTGTCATCTGCATATCTGAGGTTATTGATATTTCTCCCGGCCATCTTGATTCCAGCTTGTGCTTCTTCCAACACAGCGTTTCTCATGATGTACTCTACATAAAAGTTTAATAAGCAGGGTGACAATATACAGCCTTGATGTACTCCTTTTCCTATTTGGAACCAGTCTGTTATTCCATGTCCAGCTCTAACTGGTGCTTCCTGACTTGCATACAGATTTCTCAAGAGTAAGTCCAGGTGGTCTGGTATTCCCATCTCTTTCAGAATTTTCCACAGTTTATTGTGATCCACACAGTCAAAGGCCTTGGCATAGTCAATAAAGCAGAAATAGATGTTTTTATGGAACTCTCTTGCTTTTTCCATGATCCAGCAGATGCTGGCAATTTGATCTCTGGTTCCTCTGCCTTTTCTAAAACCAGCTTGAACATCAGGAAGTTCATGGTTCACATATTGCTGAAGCCTAGTTTGGAGCATTTTGAGCATGACTTTACTAGCGTGTGAAATGAGTGCAGTTGTGTGGTAGTTTGAGCATTCTTTGCCTTTCTTTGGTATTGGAATGAAAACTGACCGTTTCCAGTCCTGGGACCACTGCTGAGTTTTCCAAATTTACTGGCATATTGAGTGCAGCACTTTCACAGCATCATCTTCCAGGATTTGAAATAGCTCAACTGGAATTCCATCACCTCCACTAGCTTGCTTCGTAGTGATGCTTTCTAAGGCTCACTTGACTTCACATTCCAGGATGTCTGGCTCTAGGTGAGTAATCACATGATAATCATCATGATTATCTGGGTTGTGAAGATCTTTTTTGTACAGTTCTGTGTATTCTTACCACCTCTTCTTAATATCTTCTGCTTCCGTTAGGTCCATACTTTTTCTGTCCTTTATTGAGCCCATCTTTGCATGAAATATTCCCCTGGTATCTCTGATTTTCTTGAAGAGATCTCTAGTCTTTCCCATTCTGTTGTTTTCCTCTATTTCCTTGCATTGATCACTGAGGAAGGGTTTCTTATCTCTACTTGCTATTCTTTGGAACTCTGCATTCAGATGCTTAGATCTTTCCTTTTCTCCTTTGCTTTTTGCTTCTCTTCTTTTCACAGCTATTTGTAAGGCCTCCCCAGACAGCCATTTTGCTTTTTTGCATTTCTTTTCCATGGGGATGATCTTGATCCCTGTCTCCTGTACAATGTCACAAACCTTTGTCCATAATTCATCAGGCACTCTTATCTATCAGATCTAGTCCCTTGACTCTATTTCTCACTTCCACTGTATAATCATAAGGGATTTGATTTAGGTCATACCTGAATGGTCAGTGGTTTTCTCTACTTTCTTCAGTTTAAGTCTGAATTTGGCAATAAGGAGTTCATAATCTGAGCCACAGTCAGCTCCTGGTCTTGTTTTTGTTGACTGTATAGAGCTTCTCCATCTTTGGCTGCAAAGAATATAATCAATCTGATTTCAGTGTTGACCATCTGGTCATGTCCATGTATAGAGTCTCCTCTTGTGTTGTTGGAGAGGTTGTTTGCTATGGCCAGTGCATTCTCTTGGCAAAACTCTATTAGCCTTTGCCCTGCTTCATTCCGTATTCCAAGACCAAATTTGCCTGTTACCCTAGGTGTTTCTTGACTTTCTACTTTTACATTCCAGTCTCCTATAATGAAAAGGACATCTTTTGGGGGTGTTAGTTCTAAAAGGTCTTGTAGGTCTTCATAGCACCATTCAACTTCAGCTTCTTCAGCGTTACTGGTTGGGGCATAGACTTGGATTACTTTGATATTGAATGGTTTGCCTTGGAAATGAACAGAGATCATTCTGTCGTTTTTGAGATTGCATCCAAGTACTGCATTTCAGACTCTTTTGTTGACCATGATGGCTACTCCATTTCTTCTAAGGGCTTCCTGCTCATGGTAGTAGATTAATGGTCATCTGAGTTAAATTCACCCATTCCAATCCATTTTAGCTTGCTGATTCCTAGAATGTCGATGTTCACTCTTGCCATCTCCTGTTTGACCACTTCCAATTTGTCTTGATTCATGGATCTAACATTCCAGGTTCCTATGCAATATTGCTCTTTGCAGCATCTCATAAATGAAAGGTCTGTGTCATAATCTATAAGGAAACCATGAAAATAATAATCAAAGATTATATTGTTATTTAGATAATTAGTAGATGAGGAAAAGAGAATTTAAAATATGGATTAATCCAGGAAAAGAGAAGCTAGGAGAGAATATAAAAAAATACAAAATTGCATGGAACAAGTAGAAAACAATAAGGTGGTAGATATTAACCTGAATTTATTGTATTTATGTTAAATGTACTAGAAATATTTTTCAAACTGAGTTAAAACAATGTTGTTTATAAGAGCCATTGCATAAATATAATGACACTGTATGATAGAAAGTAAAAGAATGGAAAGATATATACCATGTAAACCATAACCAAAAGGAAATAAAGTGTAAATATATGAGAATCCAATAAGGATTGGACTCCTTGTTGGATAAGAAGTATAAGAAGCATTATTACAGATAATAATGTTATCTGTAGTAACATTTAATAATGACATTTAATGTCTGTAATAATGACATTTAATGTTAATAAAAAACAATATACCAGGAAGCTAGAATCTTTGATTTATATGAATGGTATCAAAATAAAGAACCAAAAAGAAAGAAAAACCACAGTTAAAGGGAAAGACTTTATTTAATACAGCTCTCTCATAAATTAATAAAATAAAAATGAGTAATGATATAATTTTTGAAATTTGAATAGATGTATTTTCTGCTTGTTACCTATATAGTATCTATTATCAATACCATCATCATAGTATTTTGACCTGGAAAGCATGACTAAAATATTAATCTGGGGTATGTCCTTATCAAAGAAATCCTCTTGGAACAAATATTGACATTTCCCTTGTAAACAAGCCAAACTATTGAAAGGCTTCATATTGAAGTTTTCCTTAATATAACCTTTTAGTGAGCCTGTTTTAAGATATAGCAATGAAAAATCTTGTCTCTCTGGTGTTTGTTGTTAAATATAATACTTCATTATCATGGGAAAACAGAAGAAATTTCAGAATAAAGGATGATTACTCTCAGGTATTCTTATCTCTTTATACTATCAGTATGTTGTGTGGCACATATACATACTGCTTATCTCACTTATCATTTATTTTACCTGTGTTTTGATGGTATATTTAATATGGTATTAATTTGATGGTGGTATTAATTTGATGGTATATATAATATTCAAGTTATACCTTGAAATTCTTCTGGGTTTGAATTTTGTTTCCTCTTTGGGTTGTTATAGTTTTATTCATAATTTTAATTGTTGTCATTATTATGCTTTCAACATAACAGATGAAGAGTCAGTAAAGCACATATATAGACTTAATGACAGAGAATATGTTCTTTATTCAAAAATATATTTAAATTAGTGGCAATTAGAGTGAGTGCCATATGTTATAGGTTGAATTCTGAAATGACTTGTAGCCCTGGTTTTATGATGCCCTAGCACACCTTCAATTAACTAAAGGGATATGAAGACCTGTAAAAAATTCTCAAAGATAATTTATGTTAAGTTCACTTTAATTCAGTAAATATAATTCAGCATGTTTGTGCTAAATGACGCAAGAGGGAAGGGTTATGAATTTTAGAAACATTGACAGGTTTTAATAGAATGGTAAAAGGTATATTATTACACAACCAAGGGAAATAATGGACTTATCATCTTTATCCTTCTAGAACCCTCCCTTCTATTTCTGGATATAATATAAAGATATGCATAATACAGTATCATTCAACATAATTAAGCCCCATTAAGGCTAATGAGGTCTGTCTACATTTTCTGAGTAAAGCTATGATTGAGGGATTGAGGGATACATCCATTTCCTTGATGATAAAATCAAGATTGTGATTCAAAGGAATTAGAAATATATCAAAGTACAAAATATTTCTCTCACTATAAAAGAAGAAGAGAACATTATGAAATTATCATTTTGCTGAAACAAAATTTTATCTCTATATTAATAATTAAATTCATTATTTAGTACGGTTTAAAGACTTTCAAATATACCTATATATATGTCTTGAAAACTCAAATATCCATTATCCCTTAAATACTTCTGAGTAAAGAATATCTTGTAGTTTTCATTATTAAACATGTATGTAAGTTTATCTGGCAGTTTACTTCTTTGCTGTTGGAACTACACACTATTAAGATGCCACAGATTTAAAATTTTAAAAAATTAAATACCATTAATGTAAAATTTCTGATACTTTAGTGAGTAAAATACAGTAAGTTCTAAATATGTTTCTTGTTTTTTATGTGATTTTAAAAAACCCATAATGTTAAAAGCTACATAATCAAGGCAATACCCTAATGTCTTTTGTTTTTAGTCGCTAGGTTGTGTCCAACTCTTGTGACTCCATGGACTGGAGCCTCCCAGACTCCTCTGTCCATGGCGTTTTCCTGGCAAGAATACTGGAGTAGGTTTGCCATTTCCTTTTCCAGGGGATCTTCCCCACACAGGGATCAAACCCGCATTTCCTGCACTGGCATGTGGATTCTTTACCCCTAAGCCCTAATGTCCTTCGAGATTTTCTAAGCCATGGGTTAGCAAATTTTTTCTGGATAGGATCAGGTAGTAAATATTTTTGACTTTGCAAGCCATACCATCTCTGTTTCTGCTACTGAGTTTGTCAGTGTAGCACAAAAGCAGTGGTAGACATTATATAAATGAATGGGCAGGGCTGTGTTCCAATAAAATGTTATTTTTGAGAACAGGTAGTGGTCTCTGGGGTCATGTTTTGTGAACCCCTAAAAGTCAACAACATTGGTCAGTTATTCATTAACTGTATCACTTACTATATGCCATGCCCTGTGCTAGGCATGCATGCATGCTCAGTTGTATCTGACTCTTTGCAACTCCATGGACTGTAGCCTGCCAGGCTTCTATGTCCATGGGATATTCCAGGAAAGAATACTGGAGTGGGTTGCCATTTCCTCCTCCAGGGGATCTTCCAGATGCACATATCAAATTCATGTCTCCTGCATCTCCTGTATTTGACTTGGTTCCTGCCCTCAAAGAGCTTTTAGACTAGTAAGAGTATACTGATACATGTAGTGAACAAGTATAGTGTGTTGGGTAACAT
This sequence comes from Bison bison bison, assembly GCF_000754665.1. NCBI lineage: Eukaryota > Metazoa > Chordata > Mammalia > Artiodactyla > Bovidae > Bison > Bison bison. Next base: position 5,108,907 of record NW_011494870.1, read on the forward strand.
GACAAATACAGGGGCAGACAGGGAGAAAGAGAAAGCAAGAGAGAGAATATCCTTAATTTAGGAGTATAGTGAAAAGTTTTCCAAGTACACACACAAAAAAAGGAATTGGTGTTTGGAAAAAAGGAAATTGTATACACATTACAGAGTCATAAAAGAGTTTGGTGCGCTTGAATGCTAAATAATGATTTAGTAAGATTGAGGTGCAGTATCAGTTCAGTTCAGTCAGTTCAGTCATTCAGTCATGTCTGACTCTTTGCAACCCCATGAATCGCAGCATGCCAGGCCTCCCTGTCCATCACCAACTCCTGGAGTTCATTCAGACTCACGTCCATCGAGTCAGTGATGCCATCCAGCCATCTCATCCTCTGTCGTCCCCTTCTCCTCCTGCCCCCAATCCCTCCCAGCATCAGAGTCTTTTCCAATGAGTCAACTCTTCGCATCAGGTGGCCAAAGTACTGGAGTTTCAGCTTTAGCATCATTCCTTCCAAAGAACACCCAGGGCTGATCTTT
>NW_011494870.1:5109816-5133842 GCF_000754665.1 Bison bison bison
TCAACAGGCTTTTTAGTTCCTCTTCACTTTCTGCCTTAAGGGTGGTGTCATCTGCATATCTGAGGTTATTGATATTTCTCCCAGCAATCTTGATTCCAGCTTGTGCTTCTTCCAGTCCAGTGTTTCTCATGATGTGCTCTGCATATGAGTTCAATAAGCAGGGTGACAATATACAGCCTTGACGTACTCCTTTTCCTATTTCGAAGCAGTCTGTTGTTCCATGTCCAGTTCTAACTGTTGCTTCCTGACCTGCATACATATTTCTCAAGAGGCATGTCAGGTGGTCTGGTATGCCCATCTCTTTCAGGAAAAATGAGAGTAGAAAGATTGGTGATAGGTAGGCTCCTTAAAACATGCCTGCTAAGGGCAACGGGGATGAGATAGTTGGATGGCATCAGCGACTTGATGGACATGAATTTGAGCAAGCTCTGGAAGTTGGTGATGGACAGGGAAGCCTGGTGTGCTGCAGTCCATGGGGTCACAAAGACTTGGGCATGACTAAGCAACTGAACTCAAGGACACTTGGTTTCTTGCTAGGGCAGTGGGGAGATGAAGGTGTTTTAACTTAGAAGAAGGGTAATCTTATTTGTGTTTTTGAAAAATATTCCTGGCAGTTTTGGGAATGTTGCAGCAGGAAAAAACAAGACTGAGGCAAGGAAACCAATCGTAGAGTGTGTATATTGTGGTCAAAACCCTAATTATAAGGGTTTGAATTGAGATGAGATCATTGTGCACATAGCATTTGTTCAGTATGTTTTCCTACCAGGTCTTACATTTGTCAGAGAAGGAAACTTAATGCACAAAGTGATTGAAATCTTTCTAGGGTTATTTAAAGAAAAAATTTTATTGTCACATGTTTTAAAATGTTAATGAAAATGTGTCCAGGATTACAAGGTTGTTTCTTATGGTATTTCTAGCACTTAGGAAATCATAAAATGTGGTTTCTAATCTCAGTTTTAGCACTTACAAGTGTTAAGACACACTTCTTAATTTGAGCCTCAGCTTTCTTTTTGGATAAAATTCAGTTTTTCTTTTCAAGTTTTTTGGGAAGAATACCTTTTCTTCCAAGATTATATGGAAAAATACATTAATGATTATGAAATTATTTTAAAGCTATCATTTTATCATTCGATGGTAAGTTATTATCACAATATGAAGAATATATTGGAGAAAATTGATTACTCTTGATTCCCTTATCTACAGCAAATAGAGCAGAGATCAGAGATTATTAATGTGTTGGCAGGAATGCACACCTCCCACAATTTTAGGCAGCTCAGAAAACCAACCCATGGAAAAGGGAGCCCAAAGGATCCCATGAGATTAATGATCCTTATAAAATGGCCCACCCTGTGCTTCCAGGCTCCTAGCATTTTATATGTGTGAGTGCACACATGCATGCACTCCCACACATCACACAGATGCACAATGCATTTAAAATATCATCCTTCATGCTCAGTCTCATTATTAATGCTGTTTGCAGTCTCCATGGATGTACGTGCAACCTAAGTGTTTGATATGTAGCCAGAGTGTCAACATCTTCTTTTCTATTTGCAGTAACTATTTGACCCAGCTCCCCTAGTACACACACAGGCACACATACAGACCACAAATACATGATATAGCACAAAATACAAATTTGTATACACAAAATACAAATAAAACTCACACAGAACATTTAATGCACACATGCACAAATATATGTAATATACAAATATGTGCAGCACGCAAACATAGTCAACACATACAGTCAGTGATCAAACCATACATGCAGAATACATGGCTACTACATAGACAACTGAAAAATACTAAGCACACACATACAAATAATATAATATGCACCACATAGGAAATATATATAACACATACAAAACCACAGGCATAACGTGCATATATTAATAGTGCTTCCCAAACCCAGTTTTTCACATATTTGCTTTATTTACACATCACCCAAATATTCATTTACTTAATATTTTATGTAACTTATGTAACTTGTACTTCAGAATATTTTATGTATTTTTTCCTACTCTCCTTTTCATCATTCTTGACAAACTAGTCATTTTCTGATTTTTACCTATTTGCTCATCAGAACTATGTGACAGAAGTATTGGTGTAAATCTGATAAATTATATCCATTACATGTGAAAATGTTGATTTTCTAACCTCAGTGGGCGAAATGCTGGGTTGGATGAAGCACAAGCTGGAATTAAGTTTGCCAGGAGAAATATCAATAACATCAGATATGCAGATGACACCACCCTTATGGCAGAAAACAAAGAACTGAAGAGCCTCTTGATAAAAGTGAAAGAGGAGAGTGAAAATATTGGCTTAAAACTCAACATTCAGAAAATGAAGATCATGGCATCTGGTTCCATCACTTCATGGGAAATAGAAGGGGAAACAATGGAAACAGTGACAGACTTTACTTTCTTGGGCTCCAAAATCACTGCAGATGGTGACTGCAGCCACGAAATTAAAACATGCTTGCTCCTTGGAAGAAAATCTATGACCAACCTAGACAGCATATTAAAAAGCAGAGATATTACTTTGCCAACAAAGGTCCATCTAGTCAAAGCTGTGGTTTTTCCAGTGGTCATGTATGGATATGAGAGTTGGACTATAAAGAAAGCTGAGCGCTGAAGAATTGGTGCTTTTGAACTGTGGTGTTGGAGAAGACTCTTAAGAGTCGCTTGGACAGCAAGGAGATCCAACCAGTCTGTCCTAAAGGCAATCAGTCCTGAATATTCATTGGAAGGACTGATGTTGAAGCTGGAACTCCAATGCTTTGGCCACCTGATGCAAAGAACTGTCTTATTGGAGAAGTCCCTGATGCTGGGAAAGATTGAAGGCAGGAGGAGAAGGGGATGACAGAGGATGAGATGGTTGGATGGCATCACTGACTTGATGGACATGAGTTTGAGTAAGCGCCTGAAGTTGGTGATGGACAGGGAGGCCTGGCATGCTGCAGTCCATGGGGTCAGAAAGAGTCGGACACGACTGAGCAACTGAACTGAACAGTGGGCTTATCTACCCACATAGCAGTTTCTTATAATTTATGGAGAAATATTTATAAAGATAAGAATTTTAAAATTAGAAGGCACATCAGAAGTTAGTCAACCCAGTCCTCTGTGATGCACATGCTGTTTCTGCCCTAGAGCACTAATGCTAAGAATAGCAAATTTATCAGTAACATTAATGATACTGTTTTGGAAGTCATCTATGATAGCTTATAAATGTATTGAAGGCAAAAGGTCAGGTTAATATGGGTGCTCTGTACATAATATGTCTGCTCAAGGACAGATATAAAATTTATTAAAATATAATTTGTGGTAATCATAGAAAAATTGGAAAAATATACAATGGTTAATTAACAATTAAAAGCATAATTAATCTTACTGCATAGAAACAACATTGTTCTGGAAGTAAGTTCATTGATTCAAAGGACATGTACAGTTCCAACACTTTCAGAACATATAACATAATTGTTTTCCAGAATATATATGCCAAGATATACTCCTCACAGAATTGAGCATAGTAAGCCATCATGTTGTTAGAATTGAATATTGCCATTAAAAATAATCTTTTTAAAATTAGTTTTTTCTATTGACTATTCCCTAGGTCTACCTATTGATAAGAGTTATTTCCATAGAGATTCAGCTCAGGTTCCAAGAAAATACCTATTATAATTTAGAACAGTCCTTAAAATGAATTGGCACATTGAGCAAGGAAGTCTTAATGTTGTAATTTTCTTTTGTGGTGAAGGCTTTCCTATGGTACTTGATATCCAGAGTCATGTTGGTTAAAAGGTTTTCCCTTAATAGCTAACTTTTCTCTTAATAGCTAACTTCCGTATCCAAAACTCTTCCATTCTTGAAGTAAAGTGCCAACAAGATATTTGAAAAGACAATGGCATTCTCATATTACAGTTAAAACACATTTATTTTAATTTTTTTTTTTTAACGCTTGATTCTCAGACTGCCTTCAAGAAGGTTCTGATGCAAAGTGACTTCTAATAAAGTTAGGGTTGCTACAAAACCGTTTAAGCAAAGCAAAAGAGTATCCCTTATGATCTGTTTGTTCACAATACTTTCTATGAAACATGAAGGACTGTCTTTGAGTTTGATGTATGGTAAATGCAGAAGTATACATATATACAGACACCAATATTTCTCCGATGAAATACTGTGCTAATTGGTTAATATGCCTTAATGATGTAACAGTAAAAATTAATTATGGATATTTCTTTTTACATGTATTTCATTCCAAAGAGTATATCTTCTAAGTAAGTAGAAACCATTGATTATAAGTTTAAGGTAGTTGTAACTTTAATATTTTCTCTTTTTTTCCTCAGGTTAGATTCACTTAAAAGATGCATTTTTTTTTTTTTTATAAAAGATGTATTTCATTTCTGTTGCAGTCATAATAATAACTTTTTAAGAATGTGTGCTGGAGAGTTCCTGGCTCACAGTTAATTTTTAAGTCTATATAAATCCATTAAAGGAAGAACTGATTCTTGGCAAATGACATGGAGATGAATAATGCTTATATGAAATTGTTTTCTAAGAAAAATATACAAATTACTAAGCTTTCAAGATATTTTTTAAGGTTTAGCAGTAAATATTTAGTCCTTTATTTTTGTTGCACAATGAATATTTTTTGGTAATGCTAGTTCATGTTAGTGACACTTTGATAAATTTTTGGTCAACAGGTTATATCAGAATATAAGAGACTAAAACATGAAAGGATTGGAAAATTACTTCTAAGTTCCTTTTCAGTTGCATCAGTTTGTGATTATATACTTATATAACTTATTAAGAAATAGCTTCCAGATAATAAGAAATATACTATCCCCTCTGTCCTTTACATTAAAGCATAATGTAAAAAGCATTCGTCTGGAAGACTCCCTCAGAATGCCTGGTGGTACATAATCTGAAGGCTCCTTCTATTATATAGAATACAATCAGGTTGTATTATAATACAATCAGGTCCTGGATTAAAACAGATGCCATAATGTATTTTAGGTTTGCAGGAACTGAACAAAATGTCCAAAGGCTAGTAACTGTCAAAATATATTTACAAACAAAGGGAAAACAATGAGCTGAAGGTTGCTCAATCGTGTCCAGCTCTTTGTGACCCCATGGACTGTAGCTTGCCAGGCTCTTCTGTCCATGGAATTCTCCTGGCACGAATACTGGAGTGGGTTGGGATTTCCTTCTACAGGGAATCTTCCCCACCCAGGGAGTGAACCTGGGTCTCCTGCATTGCAGGAAGATTCTTTACTGTCTGAGCCACCAGGGAAGCAATAAGGAGAATAAGTGAAGTCGTTCAGTCATGTCCGACTCTTGCGACTCGATGGACTGTAGCTCATCAGGCTCCTCCATCCATGAAATTTTCTAGGCAAGAGTACTGGAGTGTGTTGCCATTTCCTTCTCCAGGGGATCTTCCCGACCCAGGGAATGAATCCATGTCTACCACATTGCATGTAGAGGCTTTACCATCTGAGCCACCAGGGAATCCCAATAGGGAGCATAGGTTAACACAAATGTTGATCTCCTATACTGACATTAAACGCAAATCCTTGGGTGGTGCTAAAGAAATCTCAGATTGATAAGTACTCTTGGATCCTGGAGGGAGAAAAAGCAAAAAATATCCTTTTTTGGAAGAAAACATTTCGAAACTAAGTCCTCAGAAATCTCATGTTCTAAGATCAACCAAAAAAAACAAAAAACTGTTGATGTCCAACTCTTTGCAACCCCATGGACTGTAGCCTGCCAGGCTCCTCTGTCCATGGAATTCTTCAGGCAAGAAGACTGGAGTGGGTTGCCATTCCCTTCTCCAGGAGATCTTCCCAATCCAGGGATCAAACCCTGATATCCTGCATCGCAGCTGGATTGTGAAACACACAGGATGAAAGCCACTTACGGGTAGTCAGCAGAATCATGTTGAATATAGACCCCTAAGAATGTCAAATATTGAAATGATCAGAATGAAATATAACTATGCATGAGATGTTTAAATAAATAAACATAGAATAAAAATGAGCAAGTAACGTGACTAGGAGGATGACCAGGAAAATGAAAAAAAAAAAATAGAACTTTTACAGAATCTGAAGATTATAGAACAGGACAGACACAGGTAAGGGGAAAATTGTGAACTGGGAGCTTGATCTGGAAAAAAATATGCCAGAGCACATAAAGACAAGGAAATAAAAATATGAAAGAGAGGTTAAAGGACATGAAGGATGATATATGAAATCCTAATGAATGTGTAAGTGGAGTCCCAGAATAAGAGAATAGACGGTTGGATAAGAGGTAATATTCAAAGAGCCAAGAGGCAGATTTGTATTTTTGGAACCTGAAGCCTATTTCTGAGATATACAATTTCAGAGTATTATGACCCTTATTACCAGTCTGTCATTAATGTTTTCATTGTAGTGGCATATAGGACACTATCTCCAAAATTTATCTTCTCTCAACCCAACTTTTCCTATCCTTCACTTTTGGAAAGTACTGGGCCCCTTTTTGATCTCCTCAATTAGAATATCAATGAGATCCTCTACTGTCTCTGTTTTGTTTTCACATCCTTGGAGAAACCTCTATTTACCACTCTCAAGCAATGTGACCTTTAGCAATTTGTTTAACTTCTCAGGGATATTTCCTCAACATTGCAAAAGAATGGGAGGGTAGCTTAGATGAACCTATAAAACACCACCATCTTAAGGGGCTTAAACTTGTTTTATTTTGATAATATATATAAAATATATAGAAAAGTTGTAATAAAAACACCACAAAGAAATCTCAGATATCAATACTCATTATTCCAAATCTTGAATGTTAACATTTTGCTGCAGTTGCTTTATATCTATCTTCTTATCTTTCTATATTTTTTACAATTAAAAAAATAAGTTATAGATATGATGCCCTTTTACTCATAGGTACTTGAGTGTATATATATCCTAAAAACAAGAATCTCTTTTCCTTACAACAGCATATTATAAATACAAGGAAAATTGCACAGATACAAAACTATTGTGTTTTCTATAGTCACTTCATTGATCTTTTTATTTTACATCAAATCATTTAAAGTTGTTTTTGCTTTATATTATACTTCTAACAGGGGTGATTTTTAATCCTCCTAATCTCTCAACAAGGGATATCATTCCTCTTTTTTGTGAATTTGATTTGTGATGATACTCCCTACCTCCATCTGGGTTCTTGTTTACAAGGCAATTCTTGAACTGTATTTGGCTGTCTTAAGTAAAATACCGGAATTAAAAAGGGAGTATAGATAATAACTTAGGACTCCATAGAATCAGTGGAAAAAAAAATCAGAGAACCGAAATGTAAAAATATACAGGAAACAAGGACGGCTACCCAGAGCCACAACTAAGGTCTCACCGCAGGGGCATCTGGTGAGATGTGGCCCTTATAACCACTGTTCTCATTAATGCCACTGTCACCACTATCGTCAGCCCACTGCTATGACAGTAATTTGCCTGCCCACCTTCCTTGTGTCTTTGCATCACACACTCAGAGTTCTACATCTCAGTTTTATTGTTCATGTTTAGGTTATGTGTTCATTTCGTGCCTTTAATTGTTAGAAAAGAGAGGCCATAGTAGAAGGTTGGTCTGGCCAATACCTAACCCCTAAGATCAAACATGAAGTATCAGAGTGTCAACTTCCTTTAAGGTAACTAGAGTACTCCTAGGAAGGGGAAGTTGAGGAACAGTGTACTTGTACATTCATTAACAAAAAATACACAGCTCATATTAAAATCCAAATATAGTCACAGCTAAAATCTTCCTCCAAAGTGCAAATGCTCATGGCAATTAGTTATCTCAAAATAAGGATCCTTCTGCTTAGAGAGGAAACTTACTTCAGAAAAGAGGTTTGCTATTGCAGATAGTTTTAATATACATAAGCATCATTGCCTCCCCCATACCCACTCTTGTAGCACCAGGTAAAGTAAAATGAATTTACAGAAGATTTATTACACTTGAGTTTAAATGTACAAATGAAAAATCTGACCCAGTCAGCAATGATGTCCATTAGTAGTTTTATGTAATATTTCAAGAGAGTAATATCTTGAACATTAAATAAATTGAAACAACTTCATGAAACTATGAATTCTAAAGAACTCAACCAAGCTTTTGTGACCTCTTTGAACCCAAAGACCACATATAAAAAAATTAATGGGACAAAGAACAGAACTTGACAAAGAAATTGAAAAGGAAGGGAAATTACTACATGTAACCACAACTGGGGACAGATTGTATCACAGGATTATTAGAATTTGGAGGAAAACAATATTATTTTTAAAATTGAATTGGATTATTTATTACAGCTCTAAAAAGTATTGAACATGAGGAAGATTCCTAGCAAATATTAGATTATGCCAGGAAATAATGTATATGAGAGGAGCGTCTCAGAGATAAATCTCTATATAAACATTACAAATATTAAATTTTTCTTCTTGTAGCTCCAGTCTGATAAGAATTGCTCTTATATTTTATAAATAGCAAGTACTGTAATTCTACTTTCTTACCTTTGTAGATAAGAATGGTAATGTTTTTCAGAACTGACAGCAGTGGCAGTATCATGAATCTGGTCAAGCTGGTGACCATAGTGAGGGAATTTGAATACCACAACAGAGGAACTCTCCTGTGGGCAAGTTTGGCTTTTATATTGAATTGTGGGGTTTTAGCTAATTAATTCCTTCCACTCCTGCTTTCACCTTCAAAATCTTGTTCAGCCAAAATCTCACTGCTTCTAGGAAGCCTGTCTCAGTGCCCTAAATGGAAGTTTTCTATATGTGCCCCCCAGGTTCCCCTTGTACTTTCTGATATAAATGTATCATGGTAGTTTTGTTTTGTCTTACGTGAATAGAGCATAATGGGTATCTACCTTATCTACTAAATTATAATTTCTTGGAAGGCAAATACTGTATACATAGACTGAGAGAGAAGGAAACAGCAGGCTTCATTTTTTTGTCAAGTCTAAGTGTTCTTTAAATTGCAATAGAAATGCATGTTCCCCTCAGGCTTTTCTTGCCCTTCCCATCACTGAAAAAGCCCGAATTGCCTCACAGTTCATAGTAACTATGTAATCCTGGTCTAAACTTCTCATGTTTTAAAATATACCCTGGTCCACAAGGACCCAAACAGATTTATTTCCCGCCATTCTTTTGATATTAATGATATAAATTGCATCCCCACTGCTTGTGACCTGGGTGTGTGGAAAATGCAATCTAATATGAAAACCTGGGCACAGTTTTACAACACTCTGTATAAGTGAATCTAGTTTACTGAGAGTATTGGACCAAGAGGGAGAAAATTTAAACTGATATCATGGAATCTTCTAAAATGAGAGGTCTTCTTAATGAGAATAGAACAAGTTCATTAAAACCACTTCAAGACACATGGCTCCAAAAATTGTGGAATGAACGTATTTCTGGATAGAAAATCCAGATATGTTTCTAAACGTTTGTCTTAGATTTCTGTTTTAAGGCCCTAAAGAAATGTAAAGTCTTTTATAATACTCAGATGGAATAAAACCACTCTTCCATTATTGTACTTGGAATTCATGGCAGAAAAATAATGCAATGAGTGTATCCTGCTTATTTGCTAACAAGCACAACTAGCATTGCCCAATTAACTAAAAACGTAATTGAAGAGAATTAAGTTTTTAGTTAAAAAAAGAAAGTCATTTTCCTCTTGAACACTGTTAGATGTTTTTCTGTGTGAATAATTGGAAATTTTTAACACTGAAAATATATTATGAATTTTTGGTAGTGATTATGGTGTGAAGGTCTGACCTTTTCAACATTCTTACATGCTCTGCCTTGAGTTCCTTGAAGGTTAATGCTGTACATCACTGGTCTCATAAAGCATTGCTGGAAGATCTGAGGGAAGAGTTTGTGCATGGGTATTTCTCATTCTCATGGGTTTAAAAAGGCTCTGAGTGAAGAGCCTTTCTTCTGCTGCTGTTCTCAGCTGATTATATCTACTGACAGGAAAAGAAAAAATATATTTTATCCAGATACTTTTCTAGAGGCAGATTCCATAAGAGGCTGAGAGCAGTTTCGTATCTGGACTCGTCTTTCTCCTTTTTCCTGTGCTGTCGCTCTGAAGTACTGGGAACTACGTCTACAGACTACCCTTTCAGTGTCTTATTCCTGCCTTTTTCCACAGTGAACATGTGTGAGAAAGCTGGTGGCCTGAAAATATTTAAAGTAAACCTTTGTGTCTACTCAGCCAAGCCTTTTTATGCCATTCCAATGTTAAAGCAAGCCTGGGTTTGCATCTTGATTTGTAAATATAATAATTCTGTAAATCCAAAGCTGGAAATACTCCTAGGATTTAGAGAACAAAGCTGGATATTTGCATCTAATTAAACTAAAATTCTACCCACAGTTTGTGTCTAGAACTTATTCTTTTTTTTAGAATGAGTAGGGGAGATTTTAATCAATATTGTGAATTTTCTGTAAGGCAAAATTTACATCAAATGTTTAGAAAACAATCTTAAGTATAACTTATACATAAAAATTTTTTTTTAATTTTATTTTATTTTTAAACTTTACATAATTGTATTAGTTTTGCCAAATATCAAAATGAATCCGCCACAGGTATACATGTGTTCACCATCCTGAACCCTCCTCCCTCCTCCCTCCCCATACCATCCCTCTGGGTCGTCCCAGTGCACTAGCCCCAAGCATCCAGTATCGTGCATCGAACCTGGACTGGCAACTCGTTTCTTACATGATATTTTACATGTTTCAATGTCATTCTCCCAAATCTTCCCACCCTCTCCCTCTCCCACAGAGTCCATAAGACTGTTCTATACTTATACATAAAAATTTTTATAATGACAATAGTATTTATGGGAAAAGGGTATGGTAAAATTTAAGATATGTATTTTTTCCCCATTTTAAATTTTAAAACTGTACGTTTTTATTATAAAGAATACTAACGATTAGTTTCTTCTTTTATTGATTTAACTTCAAAATTGAGTGAGATTGAGTACAACTACATTTCAAGAGGCATTTCATATTAATTTGGTACTTAGCCTTATAGTTTATTGAGGAGTCAATTCAATTTCACAAATCATGGAGGCAGATTATTTCAGTGAATCCATGCTGATCTAACAGTCAAGGCTTTAGAGTTTCACCTGTAACTATTTTCTGTTCTCCTTGTTGTGGTCTTATTATATTCAGTTGGGAAGGAGCTATGGCAGAATGTACTGAGGATTTTATTATTATTTTTAATGCGCCTTGCAAGACAGAGTTCTTTAACCACCAAATATGTGCCCACTGAATTGCTTTGAGGTTTGTTCTTTATATACTGTATGGAACTATGGCAAAAGGAGTCTCTATTGACTTGAACTGGAAAAAACTAATATTTTAATTCAAATAGAGCACTCAGCCTGGGAAACTGGCAGGTTTGGACTATAGCCCTTAAAGCCCAACCTTGCTTTTTGTCTTCTGTCGGCCTCACTACAAATTAACAAATAATTGACCTCCACTTAAAGCTTGCTGCCTTTTTAACTAAAGACAAGTGTGTTATATACTTTGGTTATATATTGAAAATAGACTAGTATTTAAAAAGTGGAGAGGATTTGGGAGGGGCCTTTATATCTGTTAGACTAAGTTAATTAAACCTCAGAAATTATCATGTAAAACATTTTCTCAAAATAGCAAACCATGCTATCAAAAGATAGCAGGTTTATTTAACAAATGTTTGTTTGTAAATAATGGCAACAAAACAACCACTACAATGTTTTGTGTTGTTTTGTATTTTATGGTGCTTAGGAAAAAAACATTTAAAAAACTTTGCAGAAAACATGATGTATCTTTATCAGAAGGATCAAATTACAGAACTTGAAACATATGGGCTTGTTAAACTTTCTTCTTAACTCACTCATTACTCAGGAAGCTGCCTTGATCGCAATCTAAAATTGACCATTTCAGGAAAAGCAAACCTCAGCCTTCTCCAGAGGGTCCAATCTGGGTTGTGGTCATTATTTTACTACCAGTAATTTTAAATCTTCTTGGAAACATTACCTTTCTAATTTACTGTAAATTTTGACGGATATGAGAAACCACACTTGAGATGTTGGTAAACAAGATAGCTAAGTTGAGTATGGATTGAGAGGAAAACAAGCAGTACTAAATAAAATGAAAAAAACCTGTAGCATGAACTTGGAAATCATCTGGCTTCATTTCTTCATTGATTGCAATTCAACAGAAGGTCAGTCTAGGTTTTCCTTTGATTTACATTTACCTGTGAACCCTTCAGCAAATTATAATAGGACTTAATGCCGCTGGAAAGTCATAAGTAGTGACCTTCCAGAGAAAATAAAATCTCTCACTCACCCTTCAGAAACCCAGAAACTCACCCAGGAACCCAGGGAAGTCATTCAGACCAAATAGGGAACTGGAAAATCCCATGGACGGAGGAGCCTGGTAGGCTGCAGTCCATGGGGTTGTGAAGAGTCGGACACAACTGAGCAGCTTCACTTTCACTTTTCACTTTCATGCATTGGAGACAGAAATGGCAACCCACTCCATTGTTCTTGCTTGGAGAATCCCAGGGGCAGTGGAGGCTGGCGGGCTGCAATCTATGGGGTCGCACAGAGTCGGGCACGACTGAAGCGACTTAGCAGCAGCAGCAGCAGCAGAAGCATTTGTCAAAGTATGTTTCTTCTTAAAGAAGGATCAGTCTCATGGTTATAATATTAATGATTCTCTCTAAAAAAAAAGGATATTTTATTATCAGGGCAGTTCTTGGTAGTTAAAATGAACTAAGTCTTATCACTGTGCCTGGGAAAGGTCAGTTGAGTTTCCTGTGATTGACTTTATAATAGAAAGTCTAGGTTTAAGATCAGAATCTCAACAGATATTTGTTAACCATTTATTGAGAGGTAATTAAATAAGCTTGGGAAATATGAAGAAATTATTGTACGATATGGCAACCATCATTGCAAAATTTTTTCCCACATGGAATAACAACACCAGAAGGTGTTTTATTAAACTCTAAGAAAAACGAACAACCACAATGACAAAAGATAGATCTTCTTGATTATAGAACTTTAATAAGGGAGGTTTAAAAAAAAAAAAACATTTCAACACACAGCTATGAACTAGTTATCGAGACTTCTTATTAAAAGTGGAGACGGGAACATATGCATTTACTTTCACACATTCCTAACTTTCTACTAAATTAGCAGTAAAGATATATATCTTTAAAACTATAAACTCACAAGTATGAAGCAAAAAGAAAAGAGACAATAACAACAAATGTATAAAGGTAAAATTCCAAATAGGTAAGTGGTATAATGTAGCAGATCTGAGAAAATGAAATCCTAAACTGTCAACAGAGAAAGGGGAAAAATCTGATTTAAACCAAAAAAAAACTCTAGTATTCTAAGGAATTTGTGATGCCAAATAACTTTGGATTTGGGAAGTGACGGTGGAGCTTAAAAAAAAGGATTAGTTGAAAGAATGTTGAAGATAAGTAGGCCCCATGATTCTCTTCCTCAATGGGATCAAAGGACTAGAGGCTTATTCTCTGGAGAAGTAATACAGGAAGACTCTGCACTGGAACACACCAGACACAGCTGAGAGTAATGTTTCATACTAAGCAAGATGATTAAGTAAATGTAATGACTTTGGGATTCGACCAATGAATTTACTTAACTATATCACTCTGCACTGAAGTCCACAATGTAGGAGGCTTTTATCATGAACATAGAAATCAGCTTCTTAGTGCAGTTCAGTCTCTCAGTTGTATCTGACTCTTTGTGACCCCATGGAGTGCAGCACGCCAACCTACCCTGTCCATCACCAACTCCTGGAGCTTACTCAAACTCATGTCCCTTGAGTCAGTGATGCCATCCAACCATCTCATCCTCTGTTGACCCCTTCTCCTCTCATTTTCAATCTTTCCCAGCATCAGGGTCTTTTCAAATGAGTCAGTTCTTTACATCAGGGAGACAAAGTATTGGAGTTTCAGCCTCAACATAAGTCCTTCCAATGAACACCCAGGACTGATCTCCTTTAGAATTGACTGGTTGGATCTCATTGCAGTCCAAGGGACTCTCTCAAGAGTCTTTTCCAACACCACAGTTCAAAAGCATCAATTCTTTGGTGCTCAGCTTTCTTTATAGTCCAAATCTTACATCCATACATGACTACTAGAAAAACCATAGCTTCGACTAGATGGACTTTTGTTGGCAAAGTAATGTCTCTACTTTTTAATATGCTGTCTAGGTTGGTCAAAACTTTCCTTCCAAGGAGTAAGCGTCTTTTAATTTCATGGCAGCAGTCACCATCTGCAGTGATTTTGGAGCCCCCGAAAATAAAGTCTGTCACTGTTTCCACTGTTTCCCAATCTATTTGCCATGAAGTGATGGGACCAGATGCCATGATCATAGTTTTCTGAATGTTGAGCTTTAAGACAACTTTTTCATTCTCCTCTTTCACTTTCATCAAGAGACTCTTTAGTTCTTTGCTTTCTGCCATAAGGGTGGTGTCATCTGCATATGTGAGGTTATTGATATTTCTCCCAGCAATCTTGATTCCACCTTGTGCTTCATCCAGCCCAGCGTTCCTCACGATGTACTCTGCATCTAAGTTAAACAAGCAAGGTGACAATATACAGCCTTGACGTACTCCTTTCCCTATTTGGAACCAGTCTGTTGTTCCATATCCAGTTCTAAATATTGCTTCCTGACCTGTATAGAGATTTCTCAGGAGGCAGGTCAGGTGGTCTGGTATTCCCATCTCTTTCAGAATTTTCCACAGTTTATGGTGATGCACACAGTCAAAGGCTTTGGCATCGTCAATAAAGCAGAAATAGATGTTTTTCTGGAACTCTCTTGCTTTTTCCATGATCCAATGGATGTTGACAATCTGATCTCTGGTTCCTCTGCCTTTTCTAAAACCAGCTTGAACATCTGGAAGTTCACGGTTCAAGTATTGCTGAAGCCTGGCTTGGAAAAATTTGAGCATTACTTTCCTAGTGTGTGAGATGAGTGCAATTGTATGGTAGTTTGAGCATTCTTTGGCATTGCCATTCTTAGGGATTGGAATGAAAACTGACCTTTTCCAGTCCTGTGGCCACTGCTGACTTTTCCAAATTTGCTGGCATATTGAGTGCAGCACTTTCACAGCATCATCTTTTAGGATTTGAAATAGCTTCCCATCAGGAAGCTTCCATAAGCCTCTTATCCTTCTCCATCAGAGGGCAGACATACTGAAAACCACAGTCACAGAAAACTAACCAATCTGATCACATGGACCACAGCCTTGTCTAACTCAATGAAACTATGAGCCATGCCATCCATGTAGGGCCACCCAAGACTAACGGGTCATGGTGGAGAGTTCTGACAAAATGTGGTTCATTGCAGAAGGGAATGGCAAACCACTTCAGTATTTTTGTCTTGAGAACCCCATGAACAGTATGAAAAAGGCAAAAAGATAGGACAGTGAAAGATGAATTCCCCAGGTCAGTAGGAGCCCAATATGCTACTGGAGATCAGTGGGGAAATAACTCCAGAAAGAATGAAGAGACGGAGCCAAAGCAAAAACAACACCCAGTTGGGTACACAACTGGTGATAGAAGCAAAATCCGATGCTGTAAAGAGCTATATTGCACAGGAACCTGGAATGTCAGGTCCATGAATAGAGGCAAATTGGGAGTGGTCAAACAGGAGATGGCCAGAGTAAACTTCGACATTTTAGGAGTCAGCAAACTGAAATGGACTGGAATGGGTGAATTTAACTCAGATGACCATTATATCTACTACTGTGGGCAAAAATCCCTTAGAAGAAATGGAGTAGCCATCACAGTCAACAAGAGTCTGAAATGCAGTACTTGGATGCAATCTCAAAAATGACAGAATGATCTCTATTCGTTTCCAAGGCAAACCATTCAATATCACAGTAATACAAGTCTATACTCAAACCAGTAATGCTAAAGATGCTGAAGTTGAATGGTTCTATGAAGACCTACAGGACTTCCTAGAAGTAACACGCAAAATAGATGTCCTTTTCATTAGCGGGGACTGGAATGCAAAAGTAGGAAGTCAAGAAACACCTGGAGTAACAGGCAAATTTGGCCTTGGAGTACAGAATGAAACAGGGCAAAGTCTGATAGAGTTTTACTAAGAGAACACACTGGTCATAGCAAACACCCTCTTCCAACAGCACAAGAGAAGACTCTACACATGGACATCACCAGATGGTCAACACCGAAATCAGATTGATTGTATTCTTTGCAGCCAAAGATGGAGAAGTTCTACACAATCAGCAAAAGCAAGACCAGGAGCTGACTGTGGCTTGGATCACGGACTCCTTATTGCCAAATTCAGACTTAAATTGAAGAAAGTAGGAAAACCACTAGACCATTCAGGTATGACTTATAAACAAATCCCTTATGTTTATACAGTGAAAGTGAGAAATAGATTCAAAGGATTAGATCTGATAGAATGCCTTATGAACTATGGATGGAGGTTCATGACATTGTATAGGAGACAGTAATCAAGACCATCCCCAAGAAAAAGAAATGCAAAAAAGCAAAATGGTATCTGAGGAGGCTTTACAAATAGCTGTGAAAAGAAGAAAAGTGAAAAGCAAAGGAGAAAAGGAAAGATATACCCATTTGAATGCAGAGTTCCAAAGAATAGCAAGGAGAGATAAGAAAGCCTTCCTCAGTGATCAGTGCAGAGAGATAGAGGAGAACAATAGAATGGGAAAGACTAGAGATCTCTTAAAGAAAATTAGAGATACCAAGGGAACATATCATGCAAAGATGGGCTCAATAAAGGACAGAAATGGTATGAACCTAACAGAGGCAGAAGAGGTGGCTAGAATACACAGAAGAACTGTATAAAAAAGATCTTCATGACCCAGATAATCACTCAACCAGAGCCAGATATCTTGGAATGTGAAGTAAGTGGGTCTTAGGAAGCATCACTATGAACAAAGCTAGTGGAGGTGATTGAAAACCTGTTGAGCTTCTTAGTGCATCTCTCTTTGATAGGAATAGATTGTAAAAAATCACCATACATTTGAGAAAAATGTAATACAAACCTCAAAAATCAAAACAAGTAGACTATAACATTAAAAGAGAAGACAGAATGTACAGGTAGAATGAAATTAAAACCAACAGAGAAAGTTATTAATATTACTATAGATGGAGGATAGTAAAGCTAGTAAAATAAGAGACCATATTTTAAGAAAATTTTAGAGGGCAGAAAACATTTGGAAATTAAGAATAGATGAAATAAAAAGCTCAAAAGATTAGAAAGATAAAGTGAAGAATTTTCTAGAAAATAGAGAAAAAGAAGACTAAAAAGCAAAAGTATGAAAGAAAGGAAAAGAGGACCAATCTACAAGTTCTAAGAGCTGAATAACAGAAATTCCCAAAGAGAGAGTAGAGACAATGACATGTAGAAAATCATTAAGTAAAAGATTCAGGATAGTTTCCTAGAGCTGAAGATTGTGACTTTCTAGAAAAAATGGGTTCACAGAGTACTTTGAAAATAGATGAATATAATACAAAGCATGCCATTGTTGAATTTTAGAATATGCTGTATAAAAGGAAGAGTCAAATGAATTCCAGAGAAAAAACAAAAGAGATACACAGGAAACAAGAACCTCTCGACATTGGATGGTGTAAGATTATAAAGCATTACTTACAAAATCTGAGGAAAAGTGACTTCTCATTTAGAATTCTCTATCTAGTAAGATACCAATTAAGTGTAGATGTAGAGTAAATTGATTTCATGGCAGATAAAATCTCACAAGTTTACCTTCTAAAAATCACTGAAGTTATGGAATTATGTGCTCTACAAAACAAGTGAGAAAACCAAAAACTACAAACACATGAAATACGGAAGACAAGCAATCCAACATGAGAAATGAACAAATACAACCCCCTGAAAAAGGATGAAATAAACTCCCAATGAGATATCTGTGCAGTGAACATCGGGGTACATGTGTATTTTTCAACTCTGGTTTCCTCATGACCCAATAGTGGGATTGCTGGGTCATGTGGTAGTTTTATTCTTAGTTTTTAAGGAACCTCCATACTGTTATCCATAGTGGTTTATATCAGTTTGCATTCCCACCAACAATGTAAGAGGGTCCCCTTTTCTCTACACCCACTCAAGCATTTGTTTGTAGACATTTTGGTGATGGCCATTCTGACTAGTATGAAACGATGACTCATTGTGATTTTGATTTGCATTTGTCTAATAATGAGCAATGTTGAGCATCTTTTGGGCTTCCCTTGTGACTCAGCTAGTAAAGAATCTGCCTGCAATGTGGGAGACTGGGTTTGATCACTGGGTTGGGAAGATCCCCTGGAGAAGGGAAAGGCTACTCCAGTATTCTGGCCTAGAGAATTCCATGAACCATATAGACCATGGGGTCGCAAAGAGTCAGCCACGACTGAGCAACTTTCACTCACTGAACATCTTTTCATGTGTTTATTAGCCATCTGTATGTCTTCCTTGGAGAATAGCTAGGACATAAAGCAACCTAGATGTCCATTGGCAGATAAATGGATAAGGAAGTTGTGGTACATATCATTTCAGTTCAGTCACTCAGTCATGTCTAATTCTTTGCAACCCCATGGACTGCAGCACGCCAGGCTTCCCTGTCCATCACCAACTCCTGGAGCTTGCTCAAACTCATGTCCATTGAGCCAGTGATATCATCCAACCGTCTCATCCTCTGTCATCCCCTTCTCCTCCTGTCTTCAATCTTTCCCAGTATCAGGATCTTTTTCAGTTAGTCAGTTCTTCGCATCAGGGGTGGATGAACCTAGAGCCTGTTATACATATTGCAATAAGTCAGAAAGAGAAAGACAAACTACATGTATTAATGCATATATTTATGAAATCCAGAAAGATGGTACCGATGATCCTACATGCAGGGCAGCAAAGGAGACACAGATTTAAGGAAAGACTTTTCGACTCAGTGGGAGAAGGAGATGGTGGGATGATTCAAGAGAATAGCATTGAAACATATATATTACCATATGTAAAATAGATAACCAGTGCAAGTTTGATGTATGATGCAGGAGACTCAAAGCCAGTCCTCTGTGATAACCTAGAGGGATAGGTTGGTGAGGGAGGTGGGATACGGTTTAGGCTGGAGGGAACATATGTATAGCTATGGACAATTCATATTGATGCATGGCAAAAACCATCACAATAGTGTAAAATAATTATCCTCCAATTAAATAAAGAGAGAAATTAGCGCAAACTAGAGCTGGTCAGAGGCTGTTTAAGAGGTTTAATCAAGTATTATAGATGACATTGATCAAATATATAACAAGTTTGAGATTTTTTCAACCAGAGGAGAATTTGAATGTATTAGTAATAAGTGTTTAGAAACCTAAGAAAATGAAAAAACCATTACTGTCTTCAGGAAGTATAAGCAAATAACAACAACAAAAATTAGATGTGAAAATATAAAAGTGTTATAGTATGTGGCTCAACTGTGCATAGGAATTGCATAGTCACAGTAATGTAAGCACTGGGTATTGATCTAGACATGTTATGACTTGACTTTATTGGGATGAAGATGGCTGAGGAAGTGCACACATGTGTCAAGGATATGGGAAGAAATAAAGCTGCCTCAAAAGTATGGTCAGTAACTCAAGCCAAAAAATAGAAAAATCTGGTGTTGTATGATCTATTAATTATTCAAAAATATGAAGATAACTGTCAAAAGAATATGCTGAAAGATGTAAAGTGTTTCTGGAGAGTGGGTATTTCAGGAGAGGGGGTTGCCTAGGAGACTTACTGCTTTCCCTAGCAAGTAGTATGCAACTTGATATGCACCATGTGTATGTATTAAAAATGTTAATTAAAGGACCTTACCAATAATTCTGCTAATGACAATTCATAACAAAACTACTCCAAATTTGCTTTACAATATACCATAATTTGCCTTAAATTTTAAGTTTCAGTAGTTTTAATAACATATTTTTCACCCGTACTAATGTTACCTGGTTAATAAAATTATGCTCCTTTACTATCTAAAATTTATTAAACCTAGAAATAATAGCATTATTGTATGAAAATAAATGCCATAAATCATCACTCAGTTCAGTTCAGTTCAGTTGCTCAGTTGTGTCCAACTCTTTGCGACCCCATGAATCGCAGCACGCCAGGCCTCCCTGTCCATCACCAACTCCTGGAGTTCACCCAATCTCACGTCCATCGAGTCAGTGATGCCATCCAGCCATCTCATCCTCTGTCGTCCCCTTCTCCTCCTGCCCCCAATCCCTCCCAGCATCAGAGTCTTTTCCAATGAGTCAGCTCTTCACATGAGCTGGCCAAAGTATTGGAGTTTCAGCTTTAGCATCAGTCCTTCCAAAGAACACCCAGGACTGATCTCCTTTAGAATGGATTGGTTGGACCTCCTTGCAGTCCAAGGGACTCTCAAGAGTCTTCTCCAACACCACACAAATGCAAATCCAATTTATTCACATTTTAGATACAATTGAATGTATCATGCCTTGTAAGTGCGAGTTCAAGAAATCTGATTTGTTCTTTACAAAGGAGGCCACATATATATTGTATAAACAATGAGTGTCTATGAAAAGCAACTAAAATTTATCAGACATTGTGATAAGGCTTTAATAAAATATATATGCAAGTTTTTGTTTAAAATTTTTATTGAAGTATAATTCATTTACAATGTTTCAGTTTCAGGTGTACAGCTAAGTGTTTCAGTTATATATATACATATATTCCTTTTTCAGATTCTTCTCTCATCTGGGTTATCAGAGAATATTGAGTAGAGTTCCTCGTGCTGTACAGGAGATCCTTGTTAGTTATCTTTCTTATATATAGTAGTATTTGTATGTTCGTTTCAAGCTCCTGATTTATCCCTCCCACTATGTTTCCCCTTTGGAAACCACGAATTTTTCAATATCTGTAAATCTGTTTCTGTTTTGTAAATATGTTCATTTTTTGAAATTAGTTTCCACGTACGAGTGATATCATGTGATGTTTATCTTTCTCTGTTTGACTTACTTAGTATGATAATATCTAGGTCTATCTATGAGCTTAGTATGATAAGGTCTAGGTCTATCTATGAGCTTAGTATCATAATATCTAGGTCTATCTATGTGCTGCATGAGCTCTTTATATATTTGGAGGTTAATCCCTTGTTGGTTGTTTTATTTGTGAATGTTTTCCTCCATTCTGTGGCCTGTGTTTTTGTTTATATATATATAACTATATATATATATATATATATATATATACACACACACAAAACTTTTGATTTTCATGCTTTAGATGAGAAATTAAAGCTTTATATAGCCCAAGACATCTAATTTATCCCACTAATCAGTAGTCATGCCAAGATATAGTCTTCCTTCATAGATAGACATCTTTATGGGTACTGATAAGTCAAGCTTGCTCATTAGCACATTTTTCTGGAGTCATGACCCTTAATTGTCAGTTAACCATGACAATATTATTTTGAACACAGTCTCTTTAGGTAAATGGTCACAGGGTTGACTATCTATAGAGGTTTCCACCAAATTAATATAATTCTTATGTAATACAGTTGATCATTAAACAAAAATTGCAATTAACAAAAAATTGTAGATTTTTTATTGCAAAAATCACAATAAATACTACTGTACTACATGATTCCATGTTGGCTTAATCCTTACATGCAGAACCTGGGATGTGGAGGAACTGTGTAAATAGAGGGCTGACTACGATAGTTGTATAGGTGAATTTTGACTGTCCAGAGGGACGGCACCACTAACCTTCACACTGTTTGACAGACAACTATGCAATATAATTCATTTACATTACCTTTTCTCTAAAAAAAAAAAAAAAAAGCCCTTCTAATATGACCTTTTATAGCAGTATGATTCTCATGACTTCGATAGACACTACTCTCGTTTGACTTTGGTTATCTCCTTTTTGTTATATTGTTCAATCCTGGAAATGAAATTTTTAAAAGCTAAAACTGAGGAATTAATAGGAGTTTATCACTGTAATAAAGTTATATCAAAATAACAAAAACGAAATTCAATGATTTTCCTTTGTCCAGACACTTAACTTGATTACTGCAATGAGAAAAATGCTATCCTAACTACTAGTGATTGTCTAACTGATATTTGGTTACTTAGAGATGAGTGAAGTAATTGTTTATTGAATTTCCTCTGTGTGCCATGCACATTATAAGTGTTCAGTTCAGTCGCTCAATCATGTCTGACTCTTTGAGACCCCGTGAATCATAACACGCCAGGCCTCCCTGTCCATCACCAACTCCCAGAGTTCACTCAAACTTACGTCCATTGAATCGGTGATGCCATCCAGCCATCTCATCCTTTGTCGTCCCCTTTTCCCCCTGCCCCCAATCCCTCCCAGCATCAGAGTCTTTTCCAATGAGTCAACTCTTCGCATGAGGTGTCCAAAGTACTGGAGTTTCAGCTTTAGCATCATTCCTTCCAAAGAAATCCCAGGGCTGATCTCCTTCAGAATGGACTGGTTGGATCTCCTTGTAGTCCAAGGGACTCTCAAGAGTCTTCTCCAACACCACAGTTCAAAAGCATCAATTATTTGGCACTCAGCCTTCTTCACAGTCCAACTCTCACATCCATACATGACCACAGGAAAAACCATAGCCTTGACTAGATAGACCTTTGTTGGAAAAGTCATGTCTCTGCTTTTGAATATGCTATCTAGGTTGGTCATAACTTTCCTTCCAAGGAGTAAGCGTCTCTTAATTTCATGGCTGCAGTCACCATCTGCAGTGATTTTGGAGCCCCAAAAAATAAAGTCTGACACTGTTTCCACTGTTTTCCCATCTATTTCCCATGAAGTGATGGGACCAGACGCCATGATCTCATTTTCTGAATGTTGAGATTTAAGCCAACTTTTTCACTCTCCTCTTTCACTTTCATCAAGAGGCTTTTTAGTTCCTCTTCACTTTCTGCCATAAGGGTGGTTTCATCTGCATATCTGAGGTTATTGATATTTCTCCCGGGCATCTTGATTCCAGCTTGTGCTTCTTTCAGCCCAGCGTTTCTCATGATGTACTCTGCATAGAAGTTAAATAAGAAGGGTGATGATATACAGCCTTGACGTACTCCTTTTCCTATTTGGAACCAGTCTGTTTTTCCATGTCCAGTTCTAACTGTTGCTTCCTGACCTGCATATAGGTTTCTCAAGAGGCAGGTCAGGTGGTCTGGTATTCCCATCTCTTTCAGAATTTTCCACAGTTTATTGTGATCCACACAGTCAAAGGCTTTGGCATAGTCAATAAAGCACAAATAGATGTTTTTCTGGAACTTTCTTGCTTTTTCCATGATCCAGAGGATGTTGGCAATTTGATCTCTGGTTCCTCTGCCTTTTCTAAAACCAGCTTGAACATCTGGAAGTTCATGGTACATGTATTGCTGAAGCCTGGCTTGGAGAATTTTGAGCATTAC
The DNA here is from genome assembly GCF_000754665.1 of Bison bison bison. Classification (NCBI taxonomy): domain Eukaryota; kingdom Metazoa; phylum Chordata; class Mammalia; order Artiodactyla; family Bovidae; genus Bison; species Bison bison. Next base: position 5,133,288 of record NW_011494870.1, read on the forward strand.
TTTACTAGCGTGTGAGATGAGTGCAACTGTGCCATAGTTTGAGTATTCTTTGGCATTGCCTTTCTTTGGGATTGGAATGAAAACTGACCTTTACCTAATTTTAACTGTATGAATAGCTTTAAGTTAGGTATTATCTGTGTTTTAAAAATAAGAAAACTTTGGTTCCAAGATGTTAACTTGCTTAAAGTCACAGAGGTAGAAGGGGAGAAACAGGGATTTGTATCTAATAATGTTGATAAACTACACAATTGCACTCATCTCACACACTAACAAAATAATGCTCAAAATTCTCCAAGCCAGGCTTCAACAGTACATTAACTGTGAACTTCCAGATGTTCAACCTGGATGTAGAAAAGGCAGAGGAACCAGAGATCAAATTGCCAACATCCATTGGGTCATCAAAAAAAGCAAGAGAGTTCCAGAAAAACATCTATTTCTGCTTTATTGACTATGCCAAAGCCTTTGACTGTGTGAATCACAATAAACTGTAGAAAATTCTGAAACAGATGGGAATACCAGACCACCTGACCTGCCTCTTGAGAAACCTATATGCAG
>NW_011494870.1:5133942-5145372 GCF_000754665.1 Bison bison bison
AGGAAGCACCAGTTAGAACTGGACATGGAAAAACAGACTGGTTCCAAATAGGAAAAGGAGTACGTCAAGGCTGTATCTTGTCACCCTGCTTATTTAACTTCTATGCAGAGTACATCATGAAGAATGCTGGGCTGGATGGAGCACAAGGTGGAATCAGGTTTCCTGGGAGAAATATCAATAACCTCAGATATGCGGATGACACCACCCTTATGGCAGAAAGTGAAGAGGAACTAAAAAGCCTCTTGATGAAAGTGAAAGAGAAGAATGAAAAAGCTGACTTAAAACTCAACATTCAGAAAACTAAGATCGTGGCATCTGATCCCATCATTTCATGGCAAATAGATAGGGAAACAATGGAAATAGTGACAGACTTTATTTTCTGGGGCTCCAAAATCACTGCAGATGGTGACTGCAGCCGTGAATTTAAAAGACACTTGCTCCTTGGAAGAAAAGTTATGACCAACCTAGACAGCGTACTAAAAAGTAGAAACATTACTTTGCCAACAAAGGTCCATCTAGTCAAAGCTATCGTTTTTCCAGTGGTCATGTATGGATGTGAGATTTGGACTATAAAGAAAGGTGAGCACCAATGAATTGATTCTTTTGAACTGTGGTGTTGGAGAAGACTCTTGAGAGTCCCTTGGACTGCAAGCAGATCCAACCATTCTATCCTAAAGGCAATCAGTCCTCAATATTCATTGGAAGGACTGATGCTGAAGCTGAAACTCAAATTCTTTGGCCACCTGATGGGAAGAATTTACTCATTGGAGAAGTCCCTGATGCTGGGAAAGATTGAAGGAGGGAGGAGAAAGGGGCGACAGAGGATGAGATGATTGGATAGCATCATCAACTGAATGGACATGAGTTTGAGTAAGCTCTTGGAGTTGATGACGGAGAGAGAAGCCTGGTGTGCTGCAGTCCATGGGGTCACAAAGAGTCAGACATGACTGAGCAACTGAACTGAACATGTTGATATACATTGTATTTGTTGAATATTCACTCAATGCTAGGTTTGTAAGTATTAAAAGGTTAGATATTTACAACAATTGAATATACTTAACACTACTGAAACATACATTTAAAAATAGTTCAGATGGCAAAAAAAAAGTTCAAGTTGTATATTTATAAATGTGTAGTATAAAGCTAAATATAGAATATCATTGTTTTCTTTTAGAAGGCCCTATAGTTTAGTTCATGTGCCTTGTATGTAGATAATTTATGAACTACTTAAAAAACAATTAGATTATTTCAGAGATGAACAACCAAGTACAGAACATCAGAGGTGCAACATGATGATAATTTTGTCTCCTAATTGTTGTCTCTTACTTTGCAAAAGAATAAATTAACAACACTGAAATTTTGACAGTTACTCACCAAAAGATGTTAAGGAAGTAATGATCCATAAAGATGATATAGAAATTCTTGAAAAGATGTGAGCCATTAGGGACTGAAAGAATGAAAACAAAGAAGAGGATGTATGTTTTTGAACTGAGAATAGAATAAATTACTCTCCGGTGGGGTGGTGGGGGGATGACATCATTTGGATAAGATTACCCAAATGATTAAAGGGTTGGAAAATGTCCCATTGAGAAAAGTCTAAACCATGTGAGATAGCTTAGTGTATAAAATGGAAACTATGAGATTATATATTAGTGAATAGTTTTTGAGTTTATGGAAGGGTATCATTTAGAGAAATTTTCTGCCTTAATGAAGTCTGGACAGAAAGAATTAACTGGTGATATAGCAGAGGGAGTATCTGCTAAATATGATAGAGGTTATTAAAAACAAAATTAACTTACCAAGCAATGTTGTAGGCTATCTTCAAAGGAGTTTATTACAAACACATTCTTTCCCAACCATCTGGAATGGTTTCTATGTGATACTATAGAACACCACATGATGGGAAATAAATCAGGGTTCCCCTTAAATATCCTTCCAGCTTTCTAATTTAAGACTCAATATGAACTTGTACTTTGCTTCCTTTTTGCAGAACTCTGCAACTGATGATTCGAGCAGGATCGTGTAAGGTACCAGATTTAGATGAGACTGCCAGAGGTCCTGTGGGCCTTACTGCTTACAGTGTAGTCCTCAGGCAGTGGTGTTCATATCACCTGCGAGCTTGTTAGATGTGCAGGATGGCAGGTCCACTGCAGACCTCTTGAGTCAGAATCTGTCCTCTAAAAAGATCCCCAGATTATTTATGTGTCCTTGGAAGTTTGAGAAGCATCAGTCTAGTACATTCTCTCTATCTCTAAAATAAACCCTTTTGCCTCTTTCCTAAGCAGATTTCTTCCCAAATTGTTCCAAAAGATAATATGGAAGGGAAGAAATTCTCCCTTGACTCAAACCATTATAGTGACAGATACACATTGATTTTCATTGTCAAGTTTTTATTTTATCAGGGGAAGTTATTCTTCAGAGAACCAAAGATGAAAGAGACTCAGGTGATCCTACTTAATGGCATTAAAAGAATCATTTGGCCACCAGGCTTTCCACAATAAAAAAGGGACAATTTAACATTGTGAAGAAATTGAGGTTTGGTATAATTGTTTCTATCCCGTAGAAAACTAAAGGCACAGTTTATCGCTCTCTTTGTTTCTGTCCCAAACAACATTCTCCCCTTCACACTTCTCTTTCTCTCACTGAATGTTCTGTGTTTATACAAACTAAAAACTTTGGGAAAGTTTACTGTTTTAACTTCAGCAATCTGACTTTATTTTACTCAAGATGGAAAGCAAGCCCTTTGGTCTTGAAGACCAATAGAAATGAAATCCAAGAAGTGACGCTTTGTAAAATATAGCGCAAATCAAATGCAAACATTTCAAAGGGCACCATCATTCAGACAGGGACTTTCCAGGTAGCTCAGGTGGTAAAGAATTGCCTGCAGTGTGGGAGACCTGGGTTCGATCTTTGGGTTAGGAAGATCCCCTGGAGTAGGGAATGGCAACTCACTCCAGTATTGTGGCCTGGAGAATCCCATGGACAGAGGAGCCTGACAATCTACAGTCCATGGGTCACAAAGAGTCGTAAATGACTTAGTGACTAACACACACATTAAGACATCATGGAAGTGTCTCTTAATCCCATAAAAGGAAATTATAGCCATTATTTTTTAATGGAGTATAATTCTTGGGCTCCAAAATCACTGCAAATGGTAACTGCAGGCATGAAATTAAAAGACGCTTACTCCTTGGAAGAAAAGCTATAATCAACCTAGACAGCATATTAAAAAGCAGTGGCATTACTTTGCCAACAAAGGTCCATCTAGTCAAAGCTACGGTTTTTCCAGTAGCCATGTATGGATGTGAGAGTTGGACTATAAAGAAAGCTGAGCACCGACGAATTGATGCTTTTGAACTGTGGTATTGAAGAAGACTCTTGAGAGTCCCTTGGACTGCAAGGAAATCCAACCAGTCCACCCTAAAGGAAATCAGTCCAGAATATTCATTGAAAGGACTGATGTTGAAGCTGAAACTCCAATACTCTGGCCACCTGATGCAAAGAACAGACTCATTTGAAAAGACCCTGATACTGGGAAAGATTGAAAGGGGGAGGAGAAGGGGTCAACAGAGGATGAGATGGTTGAATGGCATCATCGACATGATGGACATGAATTTGAGTAAGCTCCAGGAGTTGGTGATGGACAGCGAAGCCTGGCATGCTGCAGTCCATGGGATTGCAGAGAGTCAGACACGACTGAGCAACTGAACTGAACTGAATCTGTAAAAATACTGAATTACTGTGTTATACACTTGAAACTAATATAATATTATAAATCAACTATACTCCTATTTTAAAGAAACAACATGGAAGTGGAGAAAACAACTGAACATTACAGAGTAGAATGACAATCAGCTATGTTAAGAGGGCAGGGTGTCACAGTGACTATCCAGGAAAAAAAAAGATGCTCTTGGTTTTAATTTTTCTATTCAGTCTACCCAAATATTTTATGAAAAATTATTTTAAGCATTTGTATTTCCCACCTCTTCTCTACATAATCTTTGTAAAAGAAAATTGCTTTAAGTGACATTATGCTCTGCTCTGCCTCCTCCTTGATTGTCCCTATACCCTTGTAAGGAGAGAAGGATTAGACTAAAGGAATATGAAATATTTGATGGTATAAACATCATCCTAAAGACAGCATGTAATGTTTAAAGTATGCTTAAAATATAGAGCTTTCTCACTGAACTGATTTAGAAAACAATTACCACTAGAGTGGCCAAGTTATCTCAAACTCATTTAGGCCAATTTGTTTTCTCTGAATGAAGCATGAACTCTCTAGAAGTGGAAGCTCACTGTAATTTTAAAGTGTTTAAAAATTTCATTTAAATATCTAAGGTTTTACTCTAAGTATGTCTGTTTCTAAAAGTGACCTTTTCGTTCACTTTATAAACTAACAGATAAGAAAGACCTTGCATATGATGCTGTGCATTTGTCTTGCGCTTCTGCAGTAATTAGTGAAGTTTCTGGATGAATTATGCCATTTAACATCTGTTATTAACTATAAGCACATTTATTGCCTCATAACAATATCATTACAAAGGAAAGCTGTGCGGATGAGAAGCGTTTCTTTGTAAACCCTAATAAGTGTACAATGTGTGTGTAAATATTTACTTTTCCATAATTCTCTCACTGTTTAATTGTGACTCTGCATTCAGCCGTTTTAATTAGGTTGAATTTCTAGCCCTTTAGCATTTAGATTTTTAAGTTTAATGCTCTGTTGATGAAATTTTCTTGCTTTTAATCTACACTACATGTTAAAGAAGCTCAGTCTTTGCAAAACTAAAGCTTCAAACAGGAACTACGTGAAAGGAAGACTAGCAATGCAATTAGAATCCATTCTGGGGGCACTATGGCCACTGTAGATTTTAGTGACCTGCCAAAGAAATTTTTTTTTTTTTTAATTACTACACTATCTGTTAAAAATGGGATATCTACTAGGCTTAACATCAGTGTACTTATTAGGAGTTTGAGCCACATCCTTATCTTCCTTGTGTCTTTGGATGAATTGGGGGGTGGGTGATGGATGAAGATTCAGTCACCTGTCCAGGATAAAACAGAAACAACTTATGGAATAAAAGAGCCCCTCATCTTTGAGCATTGGGAGCCCTAGTGGGGAAAGAAATGCTCTGTTAAATCTATGTTACAGTTCCCACTTCAGTGCCCAAGAAGGGATCTCTGTTTGATATTTGGGTGGGTCCAGACATGGGTAGAGAATATCTGCTCTATTCCTCGGGCGCTGAGACACAGGGGGCATAAGGCTTCGTGAATTATTCTCTAGTGGTGGAGGTGGCGGTGGTATAGTGAAGAGGATTATGTTAATCACTCAGTTTTGCGTGACTCACTGCGGTCCCATGAACTACAGCCCACCAGGCACCTCTGTCCAAGGGATTCTCCAGGCAAGAATACTGGAGTGGTTTGCCATTTCCCTCTCCAGTGAAGAGGGTTAGGGGACAGAATGGAGCAATGTGGAATGGAGAAAATCTGATTCATAGGAGAATACATGCTTGCATCCTTAGGGAGAACAGTAGCTGAGCCTTCTACCAATAACTTATCCACGGTCACAGAACTAATAAGATGCGGAGACAAGATTCAAGCCTGGGGTGTCTGATTCCAGAGTCTGTGCTCATAAACACTGCTGTCTCTGTCTCCCTTGGTGACCATGTTAATGATTCATATTACTTATTAGACATTGCCAAAGGCCACACTCCATGTTAGGGCTTATTATCTCATTAAATGCTTATAATAACACTATAAGATGCGAATGATAGGTGTGAGTATTATAGTGAGAGCAGGAGAACCAGTTTTTGTATTGTGGCCCAAGACAACAGTATGGCTTTGATTGCGGCAAGACTTTGTCTCCAAGCCTTTCTTTGGAAAATGGCCTCTGGCATGTGGGAGTTTAGTGCTGCAGTAGGAACAGGGAAGGAAGACTTGAGAGGAAGTGCCCCAGGCACACAGTGGATATAACACTGGTACTTAGGCTAAGGTAGCCACAGGGCAGGGCCTGGAAGCATAAATGCCCTGCTTCAGTTCAGTTCAGTTCAGTCCCTTAGTCCCGTATGGCTCTTTTTGACCCCATGAATCGCAGCACGCCAGGCCTCCCTGTCCATCACCAACTCCCGGAGTTCACTCAGACTCACGTCCATCGAGTCAGTGATGCCATCCAGCCATCTCATCCTCTGTCGTTCCCTTTTCCTCCTGCCTTCAATATTTCCCAGCATCAGGGTCTTTTCCAATGAGTCAACTCTTTGCATGAGGTGGCCAAAGAATTGAGTTTCAGCTTTAGCATCAGTCCTTACAATGAACACCCAGGGCTGATCTCCTTTAGGATGGACTGGTTGGATCTCCTTGCAGTCCAAGGGATTCTCAAGAGTCTTTTCCAACACCACAGTTCAAAAGCATCAATTCTTTGGTGCTCAGCTTTCTTCACAGTCCAACTCTCACATCCATACATGACCACTGGAAAAACCATAGCCTTGACTAGATGGACCTTTGTTGGCAAAGTAATATCTCTGCTTTTCAGTATACTATCTAGGTTGGTCATAGCTTTCCTTCCAAGAAGTAAACGTCTTTTAATTTCATGGCTGCAGGCAACATCTTCAGTGATTTTGGAGCCCAGAAAAATAAAGTCTGACACTGTTTCCACTGTTTCCCCATCTATTTGCCATGAAGTAATGGGACCAGATTCCATGATCTTTGTTTTCTGAATGTTGGGCTTTAAGCCAACATTTTCACTCTCCTCTTTCACTTTGATCAAGAGGCTTTTTAGTTCCTCTTCACTTTCTGCCATAAGGGTGGTATCATCTGCATATCTGAGTTATTGATATTTCTCCCAGCAATCTTGATTGCAGCTTGTGCTTCATTCAGCCCAGCATTTCTCATGATGTACTCTGCATAGAAGTTAAATAAGCAGGATGACAAGATACAGCCTTGACGTACTCCTTTTCCTATTTGGAACCAGTCTGTTGTTCCATGTCCAGTTCTAACTGTTGCTCCCTGACCTGCATACATATTTCTCAAGAGGCAGCTCAGCTGGTCTAGTATTCCCATCTCTTTCAGTATATTCCACAAATATTGTGATCCACACAGTCAAAGGCTTTGGCATAATCAATAAAGCAGAAATAGATGTTTTTTCTAGAACTCTCTTGCTTTTTCGATTATCCAACAGATGTTGGCAATTTGATCTCTGGTTCCTCTGCCTTTTCTAAAACCAGCTTGAACATCTGGAAGTTCACGGTTCATGTATTGCTGAAACCTGGCTTGGAGAATTTTGAGCATTACTTTACTAGCATGTGAGTTGAGTGCAATTGTGGGGTAGTTTGAGCATTCTTTGGCATTGCCTTTCTTTGGGATTGGAATGAAAACTGACCTTTTCCAGTCCTGTGGCCACTGCTGAGTTTTCCAAATTTGCTGGCATATTGAGTGCAGCACTTTCACAGCATCATCTTCCAGGATTTGAAATAGCTCAACTGGAATTCCATCACCTCCACTAGCTTTGTTCTGAAACCATAATCAAAAAAAACTAGCCAATCTGATCACACAGACCACAGCCTTGTCTAAGTCAATGCCCTGCTTACAGTGTCCAAAGGAGCAGTGTGGAAACTGCCCAAGGGAAGATATTGAATTTCCCAAGTAATTCCCCAGGACAGAAAGAACTTGAAGAAGGACCAAGTTACACTGATTACAGTGATAGAGATTGGATCCAGAAATTTATATTTGGTTTTAGTTGTTTTTGCAGTTGGTTACCACATGTCTTTTAAATGCTGGAAAAACACTTAGAAGAGTTACATTGTTGGGTCATTTGTAATATTAGCTCACTTGCCCCACCTTAAAATCTTATGTAGTGAAAATCAGGCTTAGTATTTGGTGATGGGCCTGGGGAAGGAAAAGAGGAGGAGGAAAGGAAACTAGAGCAAGATCAAGCAGTATAAGGTGAGAATGGAGAATATCCAGCTAACTCACTCAGACCCTTGAGCAAGAATGAATAGCTGAAATTATGGACAAAACCATTTCCTTAGTCAAACCTGCTACAGCTCCTGGGGGAAACTCAATAGGCAAGAATGAAAGGATTTATCTGTTGACAGAAAGTCTAAGCTCTTTAAGACAAAAGTCAACTAGAGTGTTGACACAAACAGAAGAGTATGTTTGTGTGAGATTGAAGAGGAGGGAGGGTACTGAAAAAGTCTTTGCAGGGCAGTGATGGCCAGAATGACCAGAAAAGGCTCACAATGGAAACAAGAATTTGGGAGTAGTCTCCAAGTTAGTTCATTAGTCTATTGAACTCATCACACTCCAACAGAAGCTAGGCTTCTAGATGCTATCTGTGTCTGAGCTCAAGTATGGATCACCGCAGATAGTGTGAGTCCTTTGGGTCCCTTTCCCCTTTTGGAGAAGAATGCAAAAAGGATCTGTAGCAAAAATATCTAGATCTTGCAACTCTTCTGATGCAAGAGCCAGGGAAGAGATGAAAAGGTCAGAAATAATCACAAGTTTATGTAACTAAAAGAAAAGTAAGAGGAGGGAGCTTATGTTGGTAAGGAGATAACATGTTCTTGATTTGTATCTGACGGAGAAGGCACTGGCACCCCACTCCAGTACTCTTGCCTGGAAAATCCCATGGACAAAGGAGCCTGGTGGGCAGCAGTCCATGGGGTCACTAAGAGTAGGACACGACTGAGCGACTTTTCACTTTCATGCGTTGGAGAAGGACATGGCAACCTACTCTAGTGTTCTTGCCTGGAGAATCCCAGGGACGGGGAGCCTGGTGGGCTGCTGTCTATGGGGTCGCACAGAGTCGAACATGACTGACTTGACTTAGCAGCAGCAGCAGCAGCAGCAAATTTAATGAGTCTCAATTTGTGTGGTTTCTCTTTCCGACAAGTGTACACTGACTTTCTCACCCATTCTATTGTCTGGCTGTAAACATGAGGGAATAGTTATGATTGTTGTTGCCTAGGCCAACCAGATACTGACCCCAAGAAAAAGGGAAGCAGTACTCTGTCTGCTGAAAGACTTTAGACATGAGCTTTTCAGCTACAGTATCTTTAGAACATTTCTTTTGTGAATCATTAAAATCCAAGACCAATCTATAAAATTAGCTTTTATTACCACATCAAAGGTGCAGATTCATAAAGTTGGAAAACCTGACAACTGTGTCCTGCCAACATTTCAGTTTTTAAGAGGAAAATTCAAACCTTCCAATTTCTCATTATTTGTACAATCACTAAGGCCCTCAAAGATCATTAATATCAATTTCACAACCTCATTTCCTGTCCTAAAGAGATATTGTCTTATAGGCCTCTCTTTGGCCATCACTAGTACTGATGCTTATATTTTTATAGCTCTATTAAAATATTAGCTTGGTGCATGTGCATTGATTTTAGATCTGCACAGCATCATTTAGCAGAAGCAATCTAACAGGAGTGATGAGTAATGTCCCAATTTAAAAATCAGAATTCTGAGATTCAGTTGTGATCCAGTGGCCCCACAAGACCACTTGTAGGTAGCATAACTAGATCTGAAATTGGTTTTTTGATCCCTAGACTGATGGTTTTTTTTTTCACTTTGCCACTTCTGGACCCAACTCCAAAGCTCAAGAACCATTAAAAGTGTAAAGACAAAGCCAGTGTTATATCTCTCTGGAAGAAGATGCACAGTTCCCAAATTAACTCAGATGTAATGGAGGAAGACTTCCACTCATCCTAGAGGTGAGGAAGTTTTTACACTTCATCCAGAGAGATTGAAAAACACTAGACTTCACTAACAGCTCTTCATAACTTCTACACAAATCATGTGAGCCTGTTTCTAAGAATACTTGTATCTACCTGTCACACTTGATTTCCTCCTCTCAGAGTAGAGTGGCTTTCTTTTGTAATCCTCAAATCACTTTGCTTCCTACTCTTAGAAGTCATGAGCAGGGCAGTTATAGCCTCATGACATAACTTAAGGCTGAGAACCACAGGACAGTGATGTACATCTTAACAGTTTCATGAATACTATTCTTGGGCCTGGGAATCTTATTGACCTGAAAATATTTAAGAATAGCTGACAGTCTTAATTTGACCTCCTTATTCTTATCCTATTATGAAAACTTCATGCAACAACAACAAATTCTAGGGACTTGCCAGTAAGATGATTTTTACAAAGCTGAGTTGTTTTTGACAACTATTATAGTGAATTCCTTCCCTCATTATTTTTACAAAATTTTTCTTGGAGGAAAGTTGATTTACAATGTTGTGTTATTTTCTGCTGTACAGAAAGTACAGAGTCTTGTAACCATAAGGTTATTTTCTACATCTGTAACTGTTTTTGTCTTGTATTAACAAATAAATTTGCATCTTTTTTTTTTTTGATTTCACACATAAGCAGTATCACAAGATACTTGTCTTTCTCTGTCTTCCATCAGTATATGACAATCTAGGTCCGTCCATGTTGCTGCAAATGGCATTAATTTCATTCTTCGTTATACATGAGTAAAATTCCATTCTGTACATGTACCACATCTTCTTTATCCATTCCTCTGTTGGTGGACATTTAGGCTGTTTTCATGCCTTGGCTATTGTGTATAGTGCTGCAGTGAACATTGGGGTGCATGTATCTTTTCAAATTATGGTCTTCTCCAGGTGTATGCCCAGGAGTGGGATTGCTAGGTCATATGGTAGCTCTATTTTTAGTTTTTTTAGGAACTTTCATACTGTTCTCCACAGTGGTTGTAGCAATTCACATTCCCAGTGTCGGTGGGATCCCTTTTCTCCACACCCTCTCCAGCATTTATTGTTTGTAGACTTTTTATAATGGCTATTATGACTGGTGTGTACTGATAACCTCATTGTAGTTTTGATTTGTATTTATCTAATAGTGATGTTAAGCATCTTTTTTTGTATGCCTTTTGGCCATCTGTATATTTTCTTTTGAGAAATATTTACTTAGATCTTCCCATTTTTTGATTGGGTTATTTGTTTTTTTGACATAGAGCTGCATAAACTGTTTGTATATTTTGGAGATTAATCCCTTGTTGGTTGCATTGTTTGCAAATATTCTCTCCAATTCTGTGGGTCACCTTTTCATTTTTTTATGGGATCCTTTGCTGTTCAAAAGCTATTGAATTTAAATACATCTAATTTGTTTATTTTTGTTTCCATTACTCTAGGAGATAGATATTGCTGTGATTTTTGTCAGACTGTGTTTGCTAGTGTTCTGTAATCCAGCCTTATACTTAGTTATTTAAGCCACTTTGAGTTTATGTTTGTGTGCCGGAACAAATATCAATGACCTCAGATATGCAGATGACACCACCCTTATGGGAAAGTGAAGAGGAACTACAAAGCCTCTTGATGAAAGTGAAAGTGGAGAGTGAAAAAGTTGGCTTAAAGCTCAACATTCAGAAAATGAAGATCATGGCATCCGGTCCCATCACTTCATGGCAAA
>NW_011494870.1:5145619-5169844 GCF_000754665.1 Bison bison bison
CTGAAGGAGATCAGCCCTGGGATTTCTTTGGAAGAACTGATGCTAAAGCTGAAACTCCAATATTTTGGCCACCTCATGCGAAGAGTTGACTCATTGGAAAAGACTCTGATGCTGGGAGGGATTGGGGGCAGGAGGAGAAGTGGACGACAGAGGATGAGATGGCTGGATGGCATCACTAACTTGATGGACGTGAGTCTGAGTGAACTCCAGGAGTTGGTGATGGACAGGGAGGCCCGGCATGCTGCGATTCATGGGGTCGCAGAGAGTCGGACACAACTGAGCAACTGAACTGAACTGATGGTGTTAGACAGTGATAAAATTTCATTGTTTACCTGTAGCTGTCCTGTTTTATCAACATCACTTATTGAAGAGAGACTGTCTTTTCTTTATTTTATATTCTTGCATCTTTTGTCATAGGTTAGTTGACTATAGGTGCATAAGTTTATCTCTGGACTTTCTATTCTGTTTCATTAACTTACATTCTGTTTTTGTGCCAGTAACATACTATTTTGAATATGGTAGCTTTGTGTAAAATCTGAAGTCAGGGAGCCTGACTCTTCCAGTTTTATTTTTCTTTTTCAAGATTGCTTTGGCTATTCAGAATCTTTTGTGTTTTCATACAAATTGTAGAATTTTTTGTTCCAATTCTGTGAAAAATGCCATTGGTAATTTTATAGGATTGTATTGAATCTTTAGATTGCTTTGGATAGTATAGTCATTTTGATAATGTTGATTCTTCAGTACAAGAACATGGTATATCTCTCTATTTGTTGGTGTCATCATTGATTTCTCTCATCAGTATCTTACAGTTTTCTTAGTACAGATCTTTTGTCTCCTTAGGTAGACTTATTCCTAGGTATTTTATTCTTTTTGATGTGATTGTAAATAGGATTGTTTTCTTAATTTCTCCTTCTGATCTTTCATTATTAGTGTATAGGAATGCAAGAGATTTTTTTGTTTAAATTTTATATCCTGTAACTTTACCAGATTCATTGATAAACTCTAGTAGTTTTCTGGTAGCAACTTTAGGATTTTCTATATATAATATTATGTTAACTATGGACTGACAATTTTACTTCTTCTTTCCCAATTTGGATTCCTTTCATATCTTTTTAATCTATGATTGCCATGGTTAGGATGGCTTCCAAAACTGTGGAATAATAGTGGCAAAAGTAGACATCCTTTTCCTGTCCCTGACCTTAGAGAAAATGCTTTTGGTTTTTCACCCTTGAGAATAATGTTTGTTGTGATATATCATAAAAAATGGTTTTTATTATGTTGAATTAGGTTCCTTCTATGCCCACTTTCTGGAGAGTTTTTTTTTTTTAATCATAAATGGGTATTTAATTTTGTCCAAAGCTTTTCTGCATCTATTGAGATAATGATACCGTTTTTATTCTTCAGTTTGTTAATGTGGTGTACCATTGACTTATGTATATGGAAGAAGCCTTACATTCTAGGGGTAAATCCCAGTTGACCATGGTATATGATCCTCTTAATATATTGCTGGATTCAGTTTGCTAGTATTTTGTTTGAGGATTTCTGTGTCTGTGCAAATCAGTGATATTGACATGTAATTTTCTTTTCTTTTTTTTTTCTGGTATCTTTGTCTGTTTTTTTCTGATGTCTTTGTCTGATATCTTTATCTGTCAAGGTGATGGCAGCCTCACAGAATGAGCTTGGAAGTGTTCCTTCCTCTGCAATATTTTGGAATAGTTTGAGGAAAATAGGTTTTTTATTTTCCTAAAAAAACTAAAAAATAGGTTTTTTTAACTATTCTATAAACGTTTTATAGAATTTACCCATGAAGCCATCTAGTCCTGAACTTTTGTTTGTTGGAAGTTTTTAAATCACGGTTTTAATTTCAGTACTTGTGATTGGTCTGTTAATATATTCTTATATAATATAATACATCTTCCTGGTTCAGTCTTGGAAAGTTGTACCTTTATAAGAAATTGTCTGTTTCTCCTTGGTTGTCTCTCTTCACCTTGATTGACTGGAAAATACCTACCCCTTTTTTTTTTAATACAACTCAAATGACATCTGCTTTGTGATGTTTTCCCTGCTTTTCCCAGGTATTGTAGAGGATCACCTTCCTACACTCCAAAGGACCTTGTACACAACTTTAATCTTATCATCATCATCACCATCATCATTTACTGTATTGAATTTTGTCTCTTTCTTGGCTTTTTGCATACCAGAATGCAACTTCCTTGAAAGCAGATCATGTGAGAGATTAAGTGATTGCATAATTTTCCCAAAATGTTTTACTCTATATCCAGACTTAAAGGTGGAAGAATATAAATAAGAAATAAATCTCATGTGCATTTTTCTTTCAGTGAAAGGTTTTGTATTGAGAGAGTCAACTCCTGGGCAGGTTGATAAGAAGTCTGGGTTCCCCAAGGAGGAGAAAGGGGTCTGGGGCTCTCAAGGAGGAGGAAAGGACAAACTTTTTCTTTACATTCCTTAGTAAGGATTATATAACAATAATGTATCCCAGTTGAGGACATGTTTCTCCTTTCTGAAAACCTTCTGACTAATCCTGTTATCTTAAAATGTATATTATGGGAGTGAGGCTAGTAAGATCTTTACAACCTTGAGACATTATTTTGATTTATTATAATAACCAATTAAAAAGTATATAATTCCTTTGCTAAGACTAGGGAAGGGGGGCACTCTCCATCCCCCTTCTGCTATGTCAGAAGCTTTCTCTGTCCCTTTTTATATTTTAATAAAACTCTGCTATATAAAAGCTCTTGAATGATCAAGGCCTGGTCCCTGGTCCCTAAGCTAAATCTTCTTCTTTGGAGATCACAAATCCGACACCATTCATCAGAAGTTATCAGTGTCTTTAGCAAATCTTTTATCTTTGAGGTGAGCTTTAAATTGATATGTAGACTGAACTCAAAGAAGATTATGAACTATTGTAATTCTTCTCATACACTTTACTACACTTCCTGTTGTGCTCCTGTCTCTATTCCTCCCTATCCATGCCAGTTCTTCCCCAGAGTGAGACAGTTAAAACTGTCTTTATAACCTCAGAGCAATGATCAGAACCATCTTAGACTTCATAAACTACCAGTCGAAAAGCAAAAAATATAGATAAGAGCATGTATGTAGACATATAGATTCTAAACACACTTAAAAATCATTTTCTTCTTTGTTTCCCAATCTCTTGCATTTTTGGAATTGGTCCAAACTTCTTTTTTGAATACCTTGATCTTTAAGTCCTCAAATAAGACTAAAACATGTCTTGCTTCAATCTGTTGCTATTTCCTTTTTCATGACATTATAAGAATCAACTAAAATTTCAAGAGTCCAGAATGTTGCAGCTGAAGAAGCACTTTCATATTTGAAGAAAGCATAATAAAATTCTTTCTCCATATGCTACCTTTTCAACAGGACTATTTTTTTCACCCTTAGAAATTTATAGTGTCAGAATTCCTCAAAGAAGTTAAGAGTTAAGAATTAAATCCAGAATAATCATATAACCACATTCCAGAGGAATTACCTCTTGTCCAGATTCCACTTTAAGGCATCTGGATTCTCCCAGCACCCAATTCTGTGCCATAGACCTAAACCAAGCTTAACAGAATCACTGTTCAAAAAGGACACACGTTTCTATTTTGATCCAATTAAACATGTGGTCTGAGATCCATATTGGAGAGCAGGGTTTTTGTTTTTTTTTTTCCCCCTTATGATATTTAAAATTCTCTTGATACCATCTGGAAACAGGTTTTCTTTAACAATGTCAGTCTAGCCTCACATTTCTCTAGTTCTTGCTTGCTTTCTAGCTGTCATCCAGTATTTCTTAGTTGTGGGTTAGAGACACACTTTTCCTGCTGCATACCTCCATTTGGTGAGCTCTTCTTCAGGTCTTTCCTCTTTCATTTTTCACTTTTTTATGGTAAAGCAGCTTTGACTGGTAGGACAAATTTGTTAGTGTAAAAGAGGTGTAGAGGAGGCACTGATGTAGAGACAAACATATGAAGCCCCAAGTATGCAGACTGAATGTGGACTCATTCAACATCGCTGTGCTCTTTGTCTATAAAATTAGCTCATTAGAAGGCTTTTATCTTGAAGTTCTAATACCTCTAATTAGCATAACTTTGAAGTCTTCTTTCTATGAAGCTGTTCAAATAAGTGACTCTCAGTCTTTGCATGCCATCTTTCATCCATGACTTTGTTAAGCAAGCTGACTTAAATTTAGTCATAATTGCAAAACTTTTGGGGGTTATGGCAAGATACTTTGATATTTCTACTACCCAAAAGAACTGAGCTCTTTTAGAAGGAATGAATGTCAATGGCCATTGCAACTGTTACCACTGGTGTTTCCTGGATATCCCACATTATATAGCACTGGAAGTTATGAAATCAGCTTCAAGAAAATTAATTCTGACCTTTTGAGAGAATTCTATTGGTTTGTATATGGGCTTGCCTGTCTCTGAATTCAGGGCACACACATTTCTACACATAAGCATTCAATCAGGAGCCTTGGGGCAAGTTTGGCATGGGACTTTGGTCTCTGCTTCTTTCTACACGGTTTTAATCCAGAGCACCTGGAGAATATACTCTGTAGTGGAGGCAGTTCATTGCAAGTGGAGGGTTGCAAATACTAAGGCCAGGAATAGTTTTCTTCCTTATCTGTTGTCATCTCTGGGGCTGGAACAGCTAACCTCAGTTAGAACTACAAGACTCTCCCCATCTTGGTACCCCCTGCTGAAGCATGGAACATATTTTCATATAGATATAAAGTAAATGAGGTGTGTGTGTGTGCTTGGAATAATGCTATTATTACTTTCCATCACTTGAAATTAGGCCCTTTGTGGATGAGTCCAGGACTCAAGCTTCCAGTCATTATATGCCTGTGAGACTATACCAACTTAAAAAAAAAAGTTGGGGATGTAACTCATTTATACAAATATAAATCAGGCTCTGGTCAAAACAGAATGTAAGTTCTCAATATTGGTTGTACTGGAATTACCCAACCATGCAATTCTCCTGTGCCAACCTAAAACTTAGTATTTAGAACTGGAAATAATTGCCTGAACATTACTCACCAAGGTTAAAATAAGTATTACACTCATTTCAGCGTTTAGTACAAGAACTGGGTAATATAAGAAAAAATTATTGCAACTTTAGAGGGAAGCAATTAAAATAAAGTTGCAAGGAGGAGGGAACAGTTCCCTCACTGTGGGGGAGTTAGATTTGAAACTCTTGTGCAGTAATTTCAGCTTCAGTCAGCCTACTTGACAATTTTGTAGACAAACAAATTCCTTTCAATTTTGTATCTTTTATCATCTAGTTATTAACAGAGGAAAAGACAGATTTTTTAAAGTTACCTTCTAGAATTTATGGAAATAGTGGTCTATTCATTATTTTCCTGTTTCCTGCTGTGGTCCCTATTTACCTTAACCAATAAATTGAAGAGGGAAAAAAAAATCTAGCTAAGATTTTCCAAAAGCAATTTTTCACCATAAAGGTTGAAGAGACAACCTCATGAAAAGTCCATCCCCTAGAACGAGAATGCTGCTTCAGTCATGTCCGACTCCGTGCGACCTCATAGATGGCAGCCCACCAGGCCCCACCATCCCTGGGATTCTCCAGGCAAGATCACTGGAGTGGGTTGCCATTTCCTTCTCCAATGCATGAAAGTGAAAAGTGAAAGTGAAGTCGTTCAGTTGTGTCTGACTCTTCGCAACCCCATGGACTGCAGCCTACCAGGCTCCTCTGCCCATGGGATTCTCAGGCAAGAGTACTAGAGTGGGGTGCCATCGCCTTCTCCGAGAAAGAGAATAGTTCTATTCATTAATTTTCTATTTATTGAATGCCAGCCCTGGATCTGGGATACAAAGTCAGACCTGGCCCCACCAATCCTGTGGGTGGGGGAGGTACAATTACACATTCAAACAAGAGCTGGTAAAGAAGTTTCACCATATGCACAGAATGAGTGCATATAGCCAGTCATCTGACCTGGCCTGGGGATCTAGAGGTATCTTTGAGGAAGCTGGAATCTCTAGGAAGGATAAAAATTAACCAGGGGAGAAGGGTAGTAATGGGAAGAAATTCCACAGTGAGGCACAAAATTTAGTGTGAGGGAACAGACCCCAGAGGGGAGAGTGAAGGAAGTATGAGTACACAGAGAATGTAGGTAGTAGTGGAAAAAGAGCCAGGAGACAAACCATGAGAGGCTTTCTAAACCTCATATCTCATTTAAACTGTATTCTAATACAAATGTGTATGTTCAGTCACTCAGTTATGTCTAGCTCTTTATGACTTCATGGACTATAGCCCACCAGACTCCTCTATCCATGGATTTTTCCAAGAAGGAATACCGGGTGGATTGCCATTTTTCACTCCAGGGAATATTCCCAACCCAGGGATTGAACCTGCATCTCCTGCATTGGCAGGTAGATTCTTTACCACTGCCCCCTTATACAAATGGAAAGGCTTCCCTGGTTGCTCAGTTGGTAAAGAATCTGACTGCAATGCAGGAGACCTGAGTTCAATCCCCAGATCATGAAGATCTTCTGGAGAAAGATATGGCAACCCACTCCAGTATTCTTGCCTGGGAAGTCCCATGGACAGAGAAACCTGGCGGCTACAGTCCATGGGATTGCAATAGTTGGACACGACTTAGCGACTAAACCTACCTATCTCTGTGAGGGTAGTTGGTAACCTGATTGCATTTTCAGTGCCGTCTCTGGCTAGAGAATGGAAAAGAGAGACAAAGGCCAGAGAAAAAGAGACGATAAAGAGTGATACTAGAGAGAGATAAAATGGAAAAAATTCAAAAAATGTTTTGTAAATAAACTCAATGTTATTAGGGAATGGGTTTAATATAAAAGGCAAAGTGACTCATGTGTTTTGGATTTTAGATTTGGAAGGATGGTAGTGCCACTGGTAGAGAAAATAAAGAGGCCTAGTTTTGTGGATGGGAAATTGCCGTGACTTCTGTTTTAGGCATGTTGAATTTTAGGTACCTTTGAGACGTGGCAGGAGATATAGCAGGTTTTAAAATGTAATAAAGGTGATTCAGATGTATAGAGAACATTTGCCTTCTTTATTTTCTATAATTGATTGTTTCTTCCTCATAAACTTCCCCTTCCCCTGGTAGCAGAAGTGCTGGAGGATTTTAACTTGACAGTTAATGTATTTCCAGTTCTATTCTGGTTGAAATTGTATCTTTTGTTTTCTTCAGTATCTTTGAGGTAAATTTAGTCTTTCAGATTTCTGCTTCTCTTCCTATGCTTTCTAAGATGGTGCCTGGGTATAATGTTCAGAGGGGTTTATGTGGGGACCCAATGTGGACAAGAAAACTGACAGTTGAAAAAAGCAAAGTGACTTACCTAGGGCCACACCACTTGTAAGTGGTAGATCAGGAGAGGAACCCTGCCTCCTGACATCTCATTTACCATACATTTTGCCGCTCAGTAATATTTCCTGCAACTTAAACCACAGAGGCACTCACCCTTGAGTGCTGTGATACATTTCTAGAATTTATTTAAAGGACAAAAAAAGCAAGACAAATAGTTGTTTTGGCTCACTTAGCAGATTAGACATCCAGGAATGCCAAAAGCATATATATTCATATACTCACAGATAGCAAAAACACCATAAAATTCTTTTTGTGGTGGTTCAGTCAACATAATTTTTTTTTCCTGTTCTTGTAAAATGTGCATTGATTCAAAATTATTGTGAAAAAAAAGGCTACCACTCAAACTGAGGTTCTGAATAGGCAAGATGTATGAACCCCCAAGTACCTGTTGTGGTCCTGTGAAAATGTATGTCCTCCCTTTATTTATTTTTTAAAGATTTATTCCACACAGAAATGGAAACTCTCTCCTGTGGTCATGTTGGTGAAATTCAGCTGGTAAATGAGCTCAAAAGAGAGAAGTCACATAATCTTAAGTGTTTGGGAATATAAGAATCAGACATCACATCCTATGTGTGATAGGAAGTTGTATTTTTAAATATTAGTGAATAAATCTAACTTTCCTTTATCTCTTTGCTATATCTTACTTACTCAAATTTGGTTGTGCTATGGCTTGGGATTAAAATCCCCGAGTTAAACAGTGGAATAGTAAAGCACTAACATTTCTTATATCTAAGTGTGTATGCATAGAACATGCATAGAATGACTTTTTAATTTAGTATTGAATCATGACATCTTTACAAACTACTTCAGCTGTACTTTTTTTAAAAGGTACACTTTCTTTTCTGGGGCTCCTTGGAGGTAAAATCTCCTCTACCACTGCTCCACCTGGGAACCCCCAAATCTCCAGACTGTGAAACATTCAGTACCAATAATTGTTACTCCATATAGGGGAGAAAATTTTCTCCAGCAACTAAAAGAATAATGTTCCAGGCTTTTTTTTAGTTCTTACATATCTGTTTGATTTTTTATTTTTTCAATTAGTTAATACATTTTGATTGGAGGATAATTACTTTACAATAATGTGATGGTTTTGCCATATATCAACATGAATTAGCCACAGGTATACATGTTTCCCCCCATCCTGAACCCCCTCCCCACCCTATCCCTCTGAGTTGTCCCAGAGCACCAACTTTGGGTGCCTTGCTTCATGCATCGAACTTGTGCTGGTCATCTGTTTTACATATGGTAATGTACATGTTTCAGTGCTATTCTCTCAAATAATCCCACCCTCACCTTCTCCCATGAATCCAAAAGTCTGTTATTTACATCTGTGTCTCCTTTGTTGCCCCACATGTAAGATCATTGGTACCATCTTTCTAAATTCCATATATATGCATTAACATACGGTATTTGTGTTTCTCTTTCTGACTTACTTCACTCTGTATAATAGGCTCTAGGTTCATCCAGCTCATTAGAACTGACTCAAATGTGTTCCTTCTTATAGCTGAGTAATATTCCATTATGTATATATATGTTCCGTAATTCCTTATACATTCATCTGCTGATGGTCATTTAGGTTGTTTCCATGTCCTAGCTCTTGTAAATAGTGCTGCAGTGAACTTTGGGGTACATGTGTCTTTTTAAATTCTGGTTTCCTCGGGGTGTAACTCTAGCAATGAAATTGCTGGATTTTATGGCAGTTCTAAGGACTTCCCTAGTAGCTCAGCTGCTAAAGAATCTGCCTACAATGCAGGAGACCCCTGTTTGATTCCTGGGTCAGGAAGATCCCCTGGAGAAAGGATAGACTACCCATTCCAGTATTCTTGGGCTTCCCTGGAGGCTCACATGGTAAAGAATCCACCTGCAATGTCGGAGACCTGGATTTGATCCCTGGGTTGGAAAGATTCCCTGGAGGAGGGCATGGCAACCCACTCCAATATTCCTTCCTGGAGAATCCCCATGGACAGAGGAGGCTGGCA
Organism: Bison bison bison; assembly: GCF_000754665.1. Classification (NCBI taxonomy): domain Eukaryota; kingdom Metazoa; phylum Chordata; class Mammalia; order Artiodactyla; family Bovidae; genus Bison; species Bison bison. The sequence continues at coordinate 5,154,977 of NW_011494870.1, forward strand.
GGCTACAGGCCATGGGGTCACAAAGAGTCAGACACAACTGACCTTCTTAGACACAGCACAGCACAGCACAGCACATGCAGTTCTATTCCCAGTTTTTTAAGGAGTTTGCACACTGTTCTCCATAATGGCAGTACCAGTTTGCATTCCCACCAACAGTGTAAGAGGGTTCCCTTTTCTCCACAACCTCTCTGGCATTTATTGTTTGTGGATTTTTTTGATGATGGCCATTTTATTATTTAAACAGTTCTAAGAAAATACCTTCAGTTCTATTGCCTTATTAGGTAACATCAACTGCCTTCTATCTATGTTGTTTATTTGCAATAAAATTTTAAAACCAAGCAGATGTACATCCTCCTGATCTTTCTGTGCCAACTATCTTTGTTATGTACTTTTTAGTGGTGGTGAGAAAGCGAAGAGAGAGAGGGAGAGGCTCTAGACTATGTTTCTTTCCCAGACGAATTATCTCATGATTTTAAAATCCTAAATAATATCAAAAGAAGCACGGGCTCCGTGTAGCCATTTATGCTGCTTTAAATAGCTTTCTACTTTTACATAAGTTCCAGGTTTTTTCTAAATCCTGCCTCATTTCCGACGTCACCAGCCATGAGCACCGCTGCCTTGCAGGCACGCCACATGGAGGGAGTAAAGCTGAAATTAGTTGCAACAAAAGGCGTGCTCTCTTATTCATGGACTCAATAAAAACGCTTCCTCGGGGAGATATTATATTTCCATCTTTAAGTCTGGGAGATTGGGCACCCCAAAGTGATTGTCAGCAGCCCAGCCAGAGCAAATTTAACCTTGCTCTGAACTCTGATGGAGCTCCAATGGGACTGTCATGAAAATGTCGACTTTTGGCCCTGAGTTTCCAGTTCCAAAGTAAGGTCTGGAGAGCCAAAGAAAACAGAGCCTGAATTAAGAAGTGAGGAGAGAAAGGGACCAGAAACTTCATCTAAAGGACCCTGCAACTCAGCAAGCACAATGGGAGCTGAAGAGGTTGAAGCAAGGCCTCTCCATTGTTGATATCCGTTCTAATTGCTGTCCTCAGAATAGCACAGGCAGCACCAGAGAGCCTGTTTATAAAAGTAGAATCGCAAGCTCCACCCTAGAATGACTGGGTCAGAATCTGCATTTTAATAGGATCTTCAAATGGTTCCTGTGCACATTAAAGCTGGATTTGCTCTGGTGTAAAGGGCAGAGGCCCAGATGCCAAGTGGCAAACCATAGTGGTAGACCCTCATTTAAACACAGAGTGTGTTTGTGTGTGTGTTACTGTGAGGTAAGCCTGTCACTTAAATCAGAAGCACTTCACAAGGTTGACCTGTATACTAGATCAGTGAGCATTCACTAAGCTCTTACAAAGCAAAGGCACCCACTGAAGACTGACTACCAGAGCAGTTCTCCTCAGGTTTGAAATCTGACGGTAAAGATGAGATAAACATAGAAAGTTTATATATATATATATATATATGTAGGCACACAGGAATATAGCTCAGAGGCACTGTTAAAACTGAGTTAGCAAATCTATCTCAGGATAGATTTGGATAGAACAGGATAACAGAGACTGTTCTCAGCGTCCTATTTGCATAGGTGTTCCTGAGTCCTTTGGAGCTTTGTGCAGAGTGATTTGGGACTTCTGCCAAATCCCCAATTGCCTAATGTACAAAGTTCAGATACTGTCAGAAGGGCACAGTTGGCATCCATCCTCTGGAAGAAAGGCCTAATGGAGACTGGAAATTTACCTCAGCTGTGAGACTCAGGAGACCCAGATCCTGCCCCAAACTTAATCCCATAAGACTAAGGAGATGTGTGGCACAGTCATGGGACAGACTTTTCCTTCTCTGAATGCTACTCTGGGGCCCTCTCACTAGTTCCTTGACGGGTGATGCCACCTTGTCACTGCTCTTGCAGGGCTCAGCAAGAACCAGAGGGCTGATAACGAAAAGAACCTTGACTTTTCCATCTGCCTAGAGCTCTCCAGGGAAGCAGGAGGTACCAGGGCACTCGAGAAGCCACAGGCAAGAAAGCCACATGGCCAAATATGGCTGATGATGTAGCTGCTAAAAAGCCTGGAAAGCCATTTTTAGATGAGTGTAGGCTCTTGACTGGAGACATCAGCTATAGGACATGATGCTGACAGTCTTTATGCAAAATTCCTGCTGATGGAGGTTGCTTCCCCAGGCAGACACCATACTACTGTACTCTGTCAGACACTTTATTATATACACTCTATAGGAGATCTTAGTATCTGCATTTGACATTAGGAGGCTGAGGCTCAAACAGGTCAAATAGTTTGTACCCAGTTGAACCAGGGTCAAATTTGGATCCAGGTCTCCATGGCTCCAAAGCCCACAGTCCTTTTGTTGCACTTTAGAAACTCTCTTGGGTAGATGAGACTTGCCAAAAAGAATCAAGCAAGGCTTTGCAGGAAGTCATTAGTTGCCCCAAACCATACACGGGCAAGTGGATAAGAATGACAAGTTGGTGGAATTTTCCTATTTGGACTATGGATGCCCATCTCACTTGCAGCCCATGACCATCCATTTGTCCCTCACCTGCCAGACACTTTCTAGCTCTTTGGGAGGGTAAGAGCAGTAACCTGGATGGGAAAGCCTGGGCTGTGGCAAGATCACCTTCCCAGGCAAGCAGTCAGTCTAGTCACATGGGGCCTTTGCTCACAGGAGCCCCACACTTAGATTTTAATGATCTGCCATTGCTGTCTTTAAATTCTTAACAATTTAATCTTTGAATTTATGTTGTATAAGCCAAGTCTGGTGGGACAATGGAGCATGTGCTCAGAGTGTGCTTGGCTCATACCAGCCTCTCCTCAAGCCTCCTCCTGCCTCCTTGGCATGGATTGTCTGCTTTCTGCCCTTTGACTCACCAGGCTATGCCCAACCTCCCCACACCCTGCTACTCTTCACCCAGGAGTTCAGATACCCACTGGGTACTGTGTGGAGACTGCAAGCCCTTGGGAGTTGCCTGTCTGCCATGAGTTGGAGGAACACCCTTGTGAAAAGGAAATGCTGACTTTCCCACCTCTGGCTGGGGCCCTACATTTCCATTTTGCACTGGGCCCTGAAAAACACATAGCCAGTATTGGGCTTAGGCTGCAATATTCTAGAGTTGGAACTGAAAGTGACTAACAGTTCATTGCATACAGTCAGAGTGTTTCTCCTTTCCTTTCCGGAACCAGTGATAGGGTGGGGAACAGTCTTAGCCATCTTTTTCTCTCCTTCCTTGTCCTCCTACCTGGCTCCCAGGACTAGGACTACTGCCCTGTTCACTTTCTAGGTCGGTTTGGCATCAGGCATTAGGTACAGACTCTCTTCTTTTCTCCCTCTAGCTCTAGCTTCTCAGGCTCTGGCAGGTAAATTTTGGACTGGTCTTTTAACATAGTGCTAAGATCTAGCACGAGAGTTAATGCATTGAGGGGAGAATAGGTGTAGCAATTCTCCAGAATTGCTTTGCTTCAGGGTTGTTTGGCCTGTTTAACTGAAGTAAAAGGAGCTTTCCACATGATCCAACTCACTGGAGTCTGGGGGTAAATCTGCCAAATAATGAATCATTACTTTGCTTTAGCTTCTTTGTGCCCTCGCTCCTTTGTACATATTTTTCTCTTAGGGAACCTGTTGACAGGAGAAATCCTGAGCCAAAGCAGTATTCATATACTGTTGATCTCTGGCCAAACATCATATTCATACCATTCTAATAATACTTGATGTCATCCCAAGTCCAGTGATAAGAGGAGTGAAGACAAAAATTTGTGATCTTTCAATAAGGTCTCTTTAGTATTAAACAACACATTTTTTCTTTCAAGAAATCTTTAAAGGCCAAGAAAATTGCTGAAGGAAGCTTTTGCTACTTTAGGTTATAATCCAACCAACCACAAAATCCTGACATGATAGAATGAGTGGTCAGAAAAGAATTAGGAGGTCATGCAAACAACATGCAAACAAGGTTGCAATGCTGCCAATGACTAATAGTCACACTTTTTTTTAAATACAGGCAACAGTTAAATTATAAAACCAAAACTCTTGAACTTTAAGTAGTATCAGAGATTATATCAGTTTAGTTCAGTCGTTCAGTCATGTCCGACTCTTTGCGACCCCATGAATCGCAGCACGCCAGGCCTCCCTTTCCATCAACAACTCCTGGAATTCACTCAAACTCATGTCCATCGAGTCAGTGATGCCATCCAGCCATCTCATCCTCTGTCATCCACTTCTCCTCCTGCCCCCAATCCCTTCCAGCATCAGAGTCTTTTCCAATGAGTCAACTCTTCACATGAGGTGGCCAAAGTATTAGAGTTTCAGCTTTAGCATCAGTCCTTCTAATGAACACCCAGGACTAATCTCCTTTAGAATGGACTGGTTGGATCTCCTTGCAGTCCAAGGGACTCACAAGAGTCTTCTCCAACACCACAGTTCAAAAGCATCAATTCTTTGGCACTCAGCTTTCTTCACAGTCCAACTCTCACATCCATACATGACCACCACAAAAACCATAGCCTTGACTAGACGGGCCTTTGTTGGCAAAGTAATGTCTCTGCTTTTGAATATGCTATCTAGGTTGGTCATAACTTTTCTTCCAAGGAGTAAGCATCTTTTAATTTCATGGCTGCAATCACCATCTACAATGATTTTGGAGCCCCCAAAAATAAAGTCTGCCACTGTTTCCACTGTTTCCCTGTCTATTTGCCATGAATTGTGGGACCAGATGCCATGACCTTAGTTTTCTGAATGTTGAGCTTTAAGCTAACTTTTCACTCTCCTCTTTCACTTTCATCAAGATGAAAAGGGCAGTTTTCATTCCAATCCCAAATAAAGGTAATGCCAAAGAATATTCAAACTACTGCACAATTGCACTCATCTCACACGCTAGTAAAGTAATGCTCAAAATTCTCCACGCCAGGCTTCAACAATACGTGAACTGTGAACTTCCAGATGTTCAAGCTGGTTTAGAAAAGGCAGAAGAACCAAGGATCAAATTGCCAGCATCTGCTGGATCATGGAAAAAGCAAGAGAGTTCCAGAAAAACATCTATTTCTGCTTTATTGACTATGCCAAAGCCTTTGACTGTGTGGATCACAAGAAACTGTGGAAAATTCTGAAAGAGATGGGAATACTAGCCCACCTGACCTGCCTCTTGAGAAACCTGTATGCAGGTCAGGAAGCACCAGTTAGAACTGGACATGGAACAACAGACTGGTTCCAAATAGGAAAAGGAGTACATCAAGGCTGTATATTGTCACCCTGCTTATTTAACTTATATGCAGAGTACATCATGAGCAACGCTGGGCTGGATGAAGCACAAGCTGGAATCAAGATTGCCAGGAGAAATATCAATAACCTCAGATATGCAGATGACACCACCCTTATGGCAGAAAGTGAAGAGGAACTAAAAAGCCTCTTGATGAAAGTGAAAAAGATTATATACTTCAAGATTAATTTCCAAGTTAAGAAACTGAGGCTCTAAGAGGTGAAATGCTTGTTTTGTCTTTCAGGAAATCACTTCCATAATTGGTATTTAGACTCAGGTCTCTATCAGCTGACATCCTGATCTCTTCTAATATAATTTATCCATAGAGGTTTATTAACAATAGTGGATAATTACATCTAACAAAGGTAAAATTGCATCCATATGAGATGACCATTTCTTATAAAACTTTCTAAATTAGGACTAATCTCTAAAGAAGGTATAAATGGAGAATTGAGTGTGTGTCTGAGAGAGAGAGAACATGCACACATACATACACACACACACGTGTCCTGCGTTATTACATGAACATTCTTTACTAGTAGGTAGAATGAGGCAATAACCTTTATGACAAGATTTGTAGATTCTGGAAGAGAATCTATAATATATCTGTAGAAATTCTCATCACAGATTAGAAAATAGCTAAAATTAGAAACTCGAGTCCTTGAGTAAAGAAAAAGAGAGCTCTGGCCTGGTAGGTGCAGTCAATTCAAGCATGAGGCCCACAGACCTAAGAGTCTAAAACGGCCTTACCAGTCTTCTAGTCTAATTTTACCTGACACTGAACTCCATTGTATCAATCTCTGGGGAGTAGTGGCCTATTCTGTGAAAAATATCCATCCACGCATCCATCCATGTCCATCCATCCGTTCATCCATTCATCCATCTCTTCATCCTACCATCTATTCATTCATCCATTTATTTAGTGAATATTTTTAAAATCTCTTTTACCTGGTCTGTATGTCAGATATTGTTTCTTATCTGTTAGTAACAAACCTATTCTCTTTATTTGGTTTGGATTTTCCTATTAAGATGCATTTCTATGAGATTTGGAAGGCAGGAGGGGTTAAGGAGAAAGCATTATTTTCTGTGGCAGAAAGTGCATAGGCACTAGCAGATGGAAGAGGAAACTGGATTTCACCAGCGTTCTCTTGAGCATCATCCCTTTTTGTACCACAAACAGTTGAGATTTTTGGTAGCAGTTTCCCTGAATTTCTGGTACTTCTAGACTCCTCAAGCCATCAGAGAGCTCTCTGATCTTAGCTCACCAGCCATCCCAATGGTTGGATAAGCTTCTAAATCCCTGTATTAAATTTACTACTGTTTAAAATACCTACAATGGTTTATCTTCCTGAAAAGTCCTGAAAGAAATAGCCGAACACCAGGCAATGAACAAAAGATATAAAGCTGAGTCCACCTGCTCCATCTCAGAAGCCGTTCCTCCTACTAAGTAGCATCCTATTTCTCTCATATGTAAGTTAGTTTTTTTTTTTTTCCTGCCCTAGGCAGGAACACATAAAATATCTTATTCATTCATTTATGTCTCATTTCAGGTTAGCCTTCCTGAGAGGAGGTGTCCACAAGAAAGCGAGAGAAAGGTAAGGTCATGGATGTAGGAATAAGCATATAAAGACAAACCTAATTCTTTTATGGTTTTCATGACTCTTAGTACATAGAAGTTACATGCTATCCTTGGAGAGGGATGGACAAATCCCACTGGCTTCAGTGAGAGTCATATATTTTTTGCAGAACAAGGGATCAGGAGAGAAGGTCTTAGAAAGCCTCCCACATTAGTGTGATGGTTCTAGGGAAGTCTTCTTCTAGTGACATGGGCATGCAAAGCCCCTCACTTTTGCCTCTAACAAGCACTAAGGAGGTGACTACAGGTATATGTTCATCCTCTAAAATCTTCTCTCTTTTTACTAGTTTGCTAATAAGGAAAGATACCATGAATTCAAAAGGGGCCTTTGCATTCCACAGGGCTATCCCACAGCTGAGCCATGAACCAACCTTGAGCTTGACTCCTCTGGTTTTTTAAGCTGCTGGAAAGCTTTGTGAGCATGAGCTGCCTTGGTCATTTTTCACAGTGTCCAGCTCTTGGCAGTGTGCTTAATGAAAGGAGAAGTGGAATTAAAGGATAAAATTGTATAAGAATTAAAAAAAAACCTCTTTAAAGCATAAAGTTATGTTCAAGGAGGCTCTGAATCCTCTATCAATATTTATTCTTTCAGAGTAAACTAATATTTACTTAACACTTAGATTTTCTTAGGTTTTTCAGTATGTTCTTGCTATAGGTATGAGGTTTCTAAAGAATCTGTTACCCGTATAATAACCCGAGAGTGTATATGTTTGATAGTCACATTATACATCCTAGTAGTATTTAATATCTAGTGGAATTGAAGAACAATGGAACTAGTCATACAGTAAACAGTGTTGATTTAAAAGGACCTCAGTCTAATCAGACAATAAATATTGTAAAGAACATATAGTCCTCTCTGTTCCTCAAACTTCTAATGTAGATGAAGAGAACCTACAAACCATGGAAATGACTTGCAGAGAGTTCATGAAGGCTTTTAAGTAACAGGAGAGTGTCATCTTTGGCAGTGTATGGAAGTGTTGAATCTGTTCCACTAACTGAGCCTGGCTTTCATACATATTTGTAAAGAGGCTGCCTTATTATTGTCCAGGAAAAATGATTCTACTTTTTGTTTATGTGGGCTACTTAATCTTTCTTTTACCAGACACTTATTTAATGCTTACTCTAAACTACCGCACAATTGCACTCATCTCACACACTAGTAAAGTAATGCTCAAAATTCTCCAAACCAGGCTTCAGCAATATGTGAACCATGAACTTCCTGATGTTCAAGCTGGTTTTAGAAAAGGCAGAGGAACCAGAGATCAAATTGCCAACATCTGCTGGATCATGGAAAAAGCAAGAGAGTTCCAGAAAAACATCTATTTCTGCTTTATTGACTATGCCAAAGCTTTTGACTGTGTGGATCACAATAAACTGTGGAAAATTCTGAAAGAGATGGGAATACCAGACCACCTGATCTGCCTCTTGAGAAATTTGTATGCAGGTCAGGAAGCACCAGTTAGAACTGGACGTGGAACAACAGACTGGTTCCAAATAGGAAAAGGAGTACATCAAGGCTGTATATTGTCACCCTGTTTATTTAACTTATATGCAGAGTACATCATGAGAAACGCTGGACTGGAAGAAGCACAAGCTGGAATCAAGATGGTGGGGAGAAATATCAGTAACCTCAGATATGCAGATGACACCACCCTTATGGCAGAAAGTGAAGAGGAACTAAAAAGCTTCTTGATGAAAGTGAAAGTGGAAAGTGAAAAAGTTGGCTTAAAGCTCAACATTCAGAAAACCAAGATCATGGCATCCGGTCCCATCACTTCATGGGAAATAGATGGGGAAACAGTGGAAACAGTGTCAGACTTTATTTTTCTGGGCTCCAAAATCACTGCAGATGGTGACTGCAGCCATGAAATTAAAAGCGCTTACTCCTTGGAAGGAAAGTTATGACCAACCTAGATAGCATATTCAAAAGCAGAGACATTACTTTGCCAACAAAGTTTCGTCTAGTCAAAGCTATGGTTTTTGTGGTGGTCATGTATGGATGTGAGAGTTGGACTGTGAAGAAGGCTGAGCACCAAAGAATTGATGCTTTTGAACTGTGGTGTTGGAGAAGACTCTTGAGAGTCCCTTGGACTGCAAGGAGATCCAACCAGTCCATTCTGAAGGAGATCAGCCCTGGGATTTCTTTGGAAGGAATGATGCTAAAGCTGAAACTCCAGTACTTTGGCCACCTCATGTGAAGAGTTGACTCATTGGCAAAGACTCTGATGCTGGAAGGGATTGGGGGCAAGAGGAGAAGGGGATGACAGAGGATGAGATGGCTGGATGGCATCACTGACTCGATGGACGTGAGTCTGGGTGAACTCCGAGAGTTAGTGATGGACAGGGAGGGCTGGCATGCTGCGATTCATGGGGTCGCAAAGAGTCGGACATGACTGAGCGACTGATCTGATCTGATCTGGGTACAGCATTGCCTTATAGAATGTAAGGAAACCCTCAATACTTTTATAATTGAGTTAGAAAATCAAGATTTCACACTTGAAATATAAAATAAAGATATGAATGTTTTTGTTATCAAAAACACTAAAAAAATTTCCTGAGCCTCTAATCTGTACAAAGCAGGGTACTAGTATTTTTTTTTGGTGTCTCCCATTTTTCTTCAAATTTACTATTCAGTCTTATCCACATGCTCTCAGCTCAGAGTGGTAGACACACATAGCTTGCATCTGTACAGGATCCCTTGCCTTACCGCTTCTCATTAGGTTTGGCCAGTGGGAGATACTGACATGAGATTGAGGGTAGGTAAAGAATGAAGTTGTAGTAGTTATTCTCCTGACTCCCTTCTTACCAAATTATCCTAGATGGGCTGCTTTACTCACAGAGCCACTCTCTTCAGGTTCTAGTAAATGCTTGGTGCCCTGCCCTTCATGCCCAGGGAAGTACTGGTTCCCTGTAGCTGCTCATCCTAGAGTAGTGCACTCTCTTCTGTTGGTTAAGGAAAGCATACCCACCACAGTTTTGCAGATAGTCCCTGAAGTTCAATACAAGTTGCTCAGTTTTAAGGTTCTGTCTCTTTCGCATCTGGATTCAAACTCATACAAAAATAAATCAGACAAGTATCAGGTCTTCAAAGAGAAGATAAAGCATGTATCAACATAAATATGACAAGACAGAATTTAAGTATGACAAGACATAATTTATTAACGTACCAGCGGAAAAGTGATCTTGAGATTAGATTATATAGATTCCTCATCCCTGCTCTCCTTCTAATTGTGAACACTTGAGCAAGACATGTTAACTTTCTTGGATGTTGGTTTCCTTAGGTGTATAATGAGAGAGATGAACTCAATGGACTTAAAGATTCCGTCCAATATTGAGATTCTGTGACTGCAGGCTTGCTTTCAGAGCTGTAAGGGAGTAGTAGTTAAATGCTCTCTGGGAGTGACAGCGAAGTAAGATGGGAACCTGGAGGAAACACTGACCTCTAAGAGCTGTGAATACCTGAGAAAGAAGAGATCGTCGTGATAAGAGAAAACTCCATGCAGTATAAGGTACAGGGAGAATCTTTATTTTATTTGTTGGATTAGAAACTCATTGAGTGGGTGAATAAATGTCAGTAAATCTTCCTGAGTTACAGCAAAGCCTAAGAAATTCTTGCCATTCCATGTAGAGCAATGCGACTATAGGACCTGACTTACCTGTAGGAGTCAACAATATGACACCAGCTGTCCCCTGAGTAGCCTCTGTAGAGACCCCTCTGTCCACTTTAAGATATCTCAGATCCCCACTTTTTCTCCTGGAACACATACTTCTGCCACCTCTAGATTTCACATGTACAATCCATTCTGCCTCCATCTCAAATGACACTGGATTTCCCAAAATTAGGTAGACACACAAAGACTTCTTTGCTGATAATGACTCAGACTCTTGTAGAAGTGAATTTGAATATCTAAGAGAGCATCACAGTTGATGTTGTGCAGGAAGAGAGGAAGATAGTGTGCTAGACGGGGACTCCTGGAGACAGAAGTTGTTGTATAACTGCTAATTAAGTTGCTATTTATGAAAATTTATTGAGCAACTGCTACTTCTTGGGCACAATGTTGACCAAGTCCTCAAGGAATTTAAGTCTAATAGAAGACAAGGCAAAGAATAGTATTTTAGTCCAATATTGTAAGCATTTACAAGATGGCACCACACACATTTGGATTACAGTGGGTGTCTAGAGAGCATGCCTAACTCTGCTGGTGGATGGGTGGGCTGGGAAGGAGTCAGAAAAAGCTCAATCAGAGGTGATTTATTAGAGTCACATGAATGGAGAAGGGAGGGATGTTTGTACCAATGAGAATAGGTGACTTGAAGCCTTCGAAATATAAAATAGCAAGAGATGTGTTTGAATTGTCTGTGTATGTGTGTGTCATGTGATCAAAGAGTGGCTTGGTGGAAGTAAATAAATACATAAAAATGTAAGATAAAACCGGAGGAGTATCCTATTAAGGGTTAATTTGTCCTTAGTGATCTATCCTGGGAACCTAACCCTTATTTTTAGGTCTTATTTTTCTGAGAAATGTATCTAATATCCACCCAATCAATTTATGAAGGAGATTATGAGTGTAGCAGGGAGGTAAGGTAGGACTGTCTGTATAGCATATTTCCCACACATCTCCTGGCAAGAGGCCCTGACAAATAGCAACAATAAAAGCCTCACACCTTTTAGTCAATATATTGTATCACATGCCTGTGCACTCACTCAGTCATGTCTGACTGGTTGCAACTCCATTGACTGTAGCCTACCAGGCTCCCCTATCAATGGATTTCTCCAGGCAAGAATACTGGAAAAGGTTGCCATTTCCTCCTCCAAGTTATCTTCCTGACCCAGGTTTCAAACCCATGTATCTCCTGCATTGGCAGGCAGATTCTTTACCACTGAGCCACCTGAGAAGTCCATTGTATAATAGAATGTATAATAGAAGTCCATCCATGTAAGTCCATCCATGAATGACTTGGGAATCATACTGTGTTGCCAAAGATGGGGAGACTGATTCCCTTATCCAAACTAAAGTCTTTGTGTCAAGGGAGGCTTGGTAACAAGCTCTTGCAATTTTCTCTGGATTGTGCAATTATTGCTGCTTTTCTCCTCTCTTGGTTTTAATGGGTCAGAAATAATCTGACTCCCAGGGCTTTGTAGGAAGGGGGAAAAAAAAAAAAACAGATTTAATGCTATTCTAAGTCTTTAGACACATTTACACATCCTCCATCTGTTTGGGAGGGAAAGAATTCAGATTTCAATAACAAAAATTGTACAAGTCTTCCTTGAGGCAACAGAAAATGCATGTGATAAGGGAATAGCCATGAAGTGCAAAGGAGCGTTTAGGTCTTAGCGCTTATTGACTGGAGCTGCAAAGAAGATGTGAAGGATGTGTGAAAAATCCCAAATAAAAGAGCTCTAGTAACATACATTGTGGATAAGAAAATGTGCTTCAAAGGAAATTCAACAATCACAAATGAACATGGGGGCAGAAAAGAAGGGGGGCTGAGGGAGGAGAAGTGTATGACAAGAATGAAGATAAGCAACAGTCTCTTGTTGGAAGCTTGGCTCAGAGAAACAATATTCTATTCTGCAGTTATTGATATGTGTTGCATTCATTCAAAATATGATTTAAAATGCAAGAATCCTGAATTCGATCTGCTTCCACCACCACCCCCCAACCTTGCCACCAATAAAGCAGTTTTCAATTGTATAAGAACTGAAACCTGTAGTCATTGTGAAGTCTCATCAGGACAGCTGCAAATATGCAGTCCCAAGAGGAGGCTGGAGCTACAAAAGCCTGCAGCAGTTCCCAGTAGGGCTGGGGCAGGGCATGTTGTACCAACAATCGTATTTGGGGTAGAGATTAGATGGGAAGTACAGTAAATGTATATTACTGCTTATGAAGATCTTCTGGAATGAAGTACTAAATATGTTTTGGGTTGGTTTACAGCCAATCTGGTGGACTTGTGTGACACATTGTGAAATGCCACTTTTCTATTTAAACTCTGAAAGGGCACTGGCTTCACATGTTTACCAGTTGTCAGTTTCATGCTATTCTACAGCATAAGCCCCATCTGATGGTAGTATGTACCTTGCATAGCAGCTATAAATATAACAGCCCTTAAAGTAGTCCCTGCCCAAATGTCTATAATGATCTTAAAGACGTTTCCAAAGTTCCTCTGTCCCTCTCCCCAATCACAGTGTTTATACCACAGGCCTGGAAGATGTCAGGAATGATTGATTATGTGTTCCATCATTTTGGGGTGTGGATTTTTATGAGATTTTAACAATTGGGATTTATGTCAAACCAGAGAAATTTCCATTAGGCCACACCTTTGGCTTTGGGAGATATACTCTGAACCAAAAGACTGTCTTGGCCAGCAATCGGCCTCCACAGACACAGGCCACATCTTGCCTCCTTGCATGATAGGCTGCTTTCTAGACTAGAGCTCCCTTTCTCAGGACTTCCACTTGCTTCCTGCCACTGGTCCTGCTAGCACCCCCAGCATGACTCAGCCACTTTGTCCCCTTCAGCACTGACATTGTAACTGTTCCTGTCTCTCACACATCACCAAGCTGTGTAAGAGACAGAAACAATTATGATCCCACTAGCAAATCTGGGGGCATATACCCCAATTTACTTGGAATCTAGAAACTCTTGCAACTGGACACTGTCTGCACTGGCAGCTCAGTACTACATTTCTCTCTGCTGCGTGGACAAGACTGAAGCAAGTTTCCTGACCTTGAATCTATGTTTCATTCCAATACTCTTGCCTGGAGAATTCCACAGGCAGAGGAGCCTGGTGGGCTATAGTCCATGGGATCACAAAGAGTTGGACTCGACTAAGTGACTAACAGTTTCATTTTCTTTCTCACTGCAGGCATTAGGATTTCTTTTTTAAATAATATTTAATTCAAAAATATTTATTACACTCTTAAGATCAGAGATGGTATCACTGACTCGATGGACATGAATCTGAGTGAACTCCCAGAGAAGGTGATGGACAGGGAGGCCTGGCATGCTGCAATTCATGGAGTCACAAAGAGTCGGACACGACTGAGCGACTGAACTGAACTGAACTGAATAGAGATCAGACATGGTTAGGGTTGTAACTATAACTGAGGCATGACTGCCATTTCTGAGGAGCTAACAATATAGTAGGGAAGAAGAGGGTACAGGTAGCTGCAATTCAAAGAGTGTTGCTATCAGTTTAGCGTCCTTGGAGAAAAATCCCTGATGGGAGCAACATAGAGAAGGGAGCCATAATTTCTGGCTGAGAGTATCACAGAAGTCTCTAGGGATGGCAGCTTTTGAGATAGACTTTGGAGGTTGGGTAGAATTTTAGGAGGAGAAACTGAAAAGAATTTGTATTAAGATGGAAGAAACCGGGTAGACAAGGGCAAAAATAGAGGCTATATTTAGGTATCAATGATTGGGATATTTTGCAGGAGCAAGGGATGCACCCAGAGGAAATGAAATAAGAAAGATAAATTTGGAACATTTGTACTGAATGAAATATGCTGAGCCAGGGAGGAGCACTATCAATTCCTGAGTGCTAGGATGGATATTAGTGGTGCTAGGATGGATACGTGGTTCTTAACTGGAGGGGATTTTATCCCCCAGGGACATGTATATTGTCACCCTGCTTATTTAACTTATATGCAGAGTACATCATGAGAAACGCTGGACTGGAAGAAGCACAAGCTGGAATCAAGATTGCTGGGAGAAATATCAATAACCTCAGATATACAGATGACAGCACCCTAATGGCAGAAAGTGAAGATGAACTAAATAGCCTCTTGATGAAAGTGAAAGAGGAGAGTGAAAAAGTTGGCTTAAAGCTCAACATTCAGAAAACTAAGATCACGGCATCCGGTCCCATCACTTCAGGGCAAATAGATGGGGAAACAGTGGCTGACTTTATTTTTCAGGGCTCCAAAATCACTGCAGATGGGGATTGCAGCCATGAAATTAAAAAACACTTAC
>NW_011494870.1:5169944-5179529 GCF_000754665.1 Bison bison bison
TCCTTGGAAGGAAAGTTATGACCAACCTAGACAGCATATTAAAAAGTAGAGACATTACTTTGTCATCCGTCTAGTTAAGACTATGGTTTTTCCAGGAGTCATGTATGAATGTGAGAGTTGGACCATAAAGAAAGCTGAGCACTGAAGAATTGATGCTTTTGAACTGTGGTATTGGAGAAGATTCTCGAGAGTCCATTGGACTGCAAGGAGATCCAACCAGTCTGTCCTAAAAGAGATTAGTCCTGAGTCTCTTGAAGGACTGATGTTGAAGCTGAAACTCCAATACTTTGGCCACCTGATGCAAAGAGCTGACTCATTTGAAAAACCCTGATGCTGGGAAAGATTGAGGGCAGGAGAAGGGGATGACAGAGGATGAGATGGTTGGATGGCATCACCAACTCAATGGACATGTGTTTGGGTAAACTCCAGGAGTTGGTGATGACAGGGAGGCCTGGCATGCTGTGGTTTATGGGGTCACAAAGAGTCGGACACAACTGAACTGACACTGATTCTGAAGATACTTTTGATTGTTACAGTTGGGTGGAAAGAGGGAATAGAATCTAGTGGGTAGAGTTTAGGATGCTGCAAAAAGTCCTACAATGCTTCCTAGAACAAAGAATTACATGGCCCCATGTGTCAGAGTGCTTAGGTTGAAGAACACTGAGACGGGATGATGGGGAAGTTGACTGCTGGAAGTCGAAAAAAGAGTTAAGACCCTATTGAAAAGAAAAAGGGTCTCAACAGGGTGGTAGCCATAAAAATACAAAAACAGAGGTAGCTATACCAAATATTTAAAGGTAGAGTCAGCAAAAAAAAAAAAAAGCGGGGGGCAACAAATTGCCTGTGGTGAGGAAAAAGGAAAGAATAAAAAGAGAATCCAAGACTTTGAACTGATTTTTGTTGGAGAATGTTTAGGATCGTCACAGAAATGGAGTCAGTGAGAAGAACTGGAAAAAAGCAATATATCCTTTTGGCTAATGGCATAGAATTCAAATGATGTAAACCTAGTTTCAAATCCCAACTTTTTCATTTACTAATTCGTGTAATAATAATTTCTCATTAGTGTCAGGTCACACTAAAAATCAGATCATGTCCATAGAGCACATTGTCAAGCGTGTAGTTTTACCCCATAAATGGAGCTATAATTTTGGTACTGCCCCTGTTGTTAAACATTGTTGTCCAGCCTGGAGAGATGTCAAATGCTGTTTGACAGAAATCTTAACCACATACCTGCCTTTCACTGAAACCAGTTCCTGGAAAAGTCAAAGCTGTTGGTTTCAGTGATTTGGAAAATATTTTGGCAGATCCCTTGTCTTACGTGAAAATTCTACTGTGTTCTTGGACTATAACAACAACATGGAAGTGGTCTTAGTGGTTTGTCTGTGGATTCTGGTGTAATTCTTGGCAATGACAAATCTAACTGAAGAAATGAAAATCAGGGGCTGTTGGAGAGACTTGAGATTACACTTGAATGGCCTAATGATGAAAGAAGACTCATTAAATTCATGGGCATTAAGTACTTGCTCTAAACAAACACACTGACAGAAATGGCACTCACCGTTAATAACAAAGTATAACAATTTAATCATAAATATTTTGTGGTGGTCAATGAGAAGCAAAGACAGCACTTAAAATCATATGAAAAGTAATTGGACTTGACTTTACTCTTTTAAAATATAATACACTTGAAAGTTTTTCTTTGATGTAAAAATGTTGCTATATTAAAATATATCGCTATGTTAAAATCACCTGTTATTTGAAATATGTATTTTTCTCTTGCTAGTTGACTATTATTTTTCAAGAAAAATGTGCTTTTATTTTCTTTTTTTAATTTTTTATTGACATGTAGTTGATTTACAAATGTTGTGCTTATTTCTGCTGTACAACAAAGTGACTCAGTTATACACATATACACGTTCTTTTTTAAATTATTTTCCTTTATTCCTTTTTTTTTCTAATTTGAAGAGATTGGATGTAATTCCCTATACTATATAATATGGCCTTGTTGTTTATCCACTCTAAATGTAATAGTTTGCATCTACTAACCCCAAACTCCCAGTTCATCCCCTGCTTTCCCTTGACAACTACAAGTCTGTTCTCTGTCTGTGAGTCTGTTTCTGTTTTATAGACAGGTTCATTTCTGTCATATTTTAGATTCCACATAGAAGTGATATGGTATTTGCCTTTTTCTTTCTGACTTCTTCACTTAGTATGATAGTCTATAATTGTATCCATGTTGCTGCAAATAGCATTATTTCATTTTTTATGGCTGAATAGTATTCCATTACATGTATGTACAACGTCTCTTCTTTATCCACTCATCTGTCAATGGACATTTAGGTTGTTTTAATGTCTTGGCTATTGTGAATAGTCCTGCTGTGAACATAGCGGTGCATGTATTTTTTTGAATTATAGTTTGTCGCAGCTGTATCCCCAAGAGTAGGATTGCTGGGTCATATGGTAGTCCTACTTTTTAGTTTTCTGAGGTGCCTCCATACTGTCTTCCATAGCGGTTGCACCAACTTACATTCCCAGACAGTGTAGGAGGGTTCCCTTTTCTCAACAACCTCTTCAGCATTTATTTATAGACTTTTTAATGATGACCATTCTGAATGGTGTGAGGTGGTACCTCATGGTAGTTTTGATTTGCATTTCTCTGATAATTAGGATTTCCCAGGTGGCACAGTGAGTAAAAGATCCAGCTGCAATGCAGGACACACAGGAGGTGTGGGTTCATTCCCTGGGTTGTGAAGATCCTCTAGAGGAAAAAGTGCAACCTACTCCAGCATTCTTTCCTGGACAATCCCAGAGGAAGATGACAGGCTGTAGTCCATGTGCCGATTGGCCATCTGTATGATTTATTTGGAGCAATGTGTCTAAATGTCTTCTGTCCATTTTACAATTGGGTTTTGATATTGTTATGGTTGAGTTGTATGAGCTATTTGTATATTTTGGAGATTAAACTCTTGTCTGTCACATCATTTGCAAATATTTTCTCCCATTCTGTAGGTTGCCTTTTATTTATTTATTTTTTTATGGTTTCCTTTGCTGTACAAAGGTCTCATTTGTTTATTTTTGTTCTTATTACTATTGCCTTGGGACACTGACCTAAGAAAATATTGGTACAATTTATGTCAGAGAATATTTTGCTCTCCTCTAGGAGTTTTATGGTGTCATGTCTTTTATTTATGCCTTTTGCACAATATGTTTGAGAGGAAAAATACGTTTCATGAATGGAAACTTCTAGAATATACCTCTGAGGGTTTTATAGGTGCCCCATCACAATGACCTGTGAATAGTGGAAGTGTTTTCACCAGATATAATGATTATGATAATATTCAGACTTTTAAGAGTGTTTGTATTCAATGGCCTTTTTTTTTCAAAATCTGAATTTGTTCCATCATATTGATGGCAAATTCTTCTGTCATCATTTGCCAAGATTTTATGCATGTTGGTTGTATTGTAGAGTGTCTTTATATTAATATTTTTAGGGGGCTTCCCTAGTGGCTCATTTGGTAAAGAATCTGCAATGCAGAGAACCTTGGTTTGATCCCTGGCTTGTAAAGATCCCCTGGAGAAGGGAATGGCAAACCACTCCAGTATTCTTGCCTGGAGAATTCCATGGATAGAGGGGTGTCCATGTTGGGCAACTGTCCATGGGTTTGCAAAGAGCTGGACACAACTGAGCAACTAACACTTTCACTTTCACACAAAAATGGATGTTTAGTTAAAACAGGGGAATTATCAAAGAAGAAAAAAGCCAGAAGAAAAGAAATAGGTGTGATAGAGCATCAATGCTCACAAGAAGTGCTTTGTAGAGGGATAGAGTAGGTAAAAGGAAAACAAATACCTAAGTGGTTGTGTACAAGTTGTTGTTCTCTTGAAGACAGATCAGATTCTTCTCAAGGTGTTGAGGACAGTCCACAGATCCTTTCAGTTTTTCTAAGAACAATGTTCCCTCTTCATTTTCATCATCTCTTAGTAGTTATTGTGATATATGTGTGTGTAACTGTTTATAGGTACCCACTGCTTTCTGAAAGTTCACTTTATGCCACTTGCATGTCTGCTAAGTTGTTTCAGTCATGTCTGACTCTTTGCAACCCTAAGGACTATAGTCTGCCAGTCTCCTACGTCCATGGGATTCTCCAGGCAAGAATACTGGAATGGGTTGCCATACCCTTCTCCAGCGGATCTTCCTGACCCAGGGATTGAACCCATCTCTCTTATGTCTCCTGCATTGGCAGACATGTTCTTTACTATTAGCACCACCTGGGAAGCCCTATGCCACTTGGCTTTTAACAAAGACCTATGTTAGTACCCTTTTTTGCTATCCAAAAGCTAGCCAGAGGGAATTTTCACTTTATGAAAAAAGGGCAAATGTGAAAATAGCATTCAGTCATTGTTTTGCAGGTGGTCACAACAGAGGCTCAAAATTCTGCAAGCCAGGCTTCAGCAATATGTGAACCGTGAACTTCCTGATGTTCAAGCTGGTTTTAGAAAAGGCAGAGGAACCAGAGATCAAATTGCCAATATCCGCTGGATCATAGAAAAAGCAAGAGAGTTCCAGAAAAACATCTATTTCTGCTTTATTGACTATGCCAAAGCCTTTGACTGTGTGGATCACAACAAACTGTGGAAAATTCTGAAAGAGACGGGAATACCAGACCACCTGAGCTGCCTGTTGAGAAACCTGTATGCAGGTCAGGAAGCACCAGTTAGAACTGGACATGGAACAACAGACTGGTTCCAAATAGGAAAAGGAGTTCGTCAAGGCTGTATATTGTCACCCTGTTTATTTAACTTATATGCAGAGTACATCATGAGAAACACTGGGCTGGAAGAAGCACAAGGTGGAATCAGGTTTCCTGGGAAAAATATCAATAACCTCAGATATGCAGATGACACCACCCTTATGGCAGAAAGTGAAAAGGAACTACAAAGCCTCTTGATGAAAGAGAAAGGGGAGAGTGAAAAAGTTGGCTTAAAGCTCAACATTCAGAAAACTAAGATCATGGCATCCGGTCCCAGCACTTCATGGGAAATAGATGGGGCAACAGTGGAAACAGTGTCAGACTTTATTTTCCTGGGCTCCAAAATCACTGCAGATGGTGACTGCAGCCATGAAATTAAAAGACGCTTTCTCCTTGGAAGGAAAGTTATGACCAACCTAGATAACATATTCAAAAGCAGAGACATTACTTTGCCAACAAAAGTTTGTCTAGTCAAGGCTATTGTTTTTCCTGTGGTCATGTATGGATGTGAGAGTTGGACTGTGAAGAAGGCTGAGCACCAAAGAATTGATGCTTTTGAACTGTGGTGTTGGAGAAGACTCTTGAGAGTCCCTTGGACTGCAAGGAGATCCAACCAGTCCATTCTGAAGGAGATCAGCCCTGGGATTTCTTTGGAAGGAATGATGCTAAAGCTGAAACTCCAGTACTTTGGCCACCTCATGCAAAGAGTTGACTCTTTGGAAAAGATTCTGATGCTGGGAGGGATTGGGGGCAGGAGGAGAAGGGGACGACAGAGGATGAGATGGCTGGATGGCATCACTGACTCGATGGACGTGAGTCTGAGTGAACTCTGGGGGTTGGTGATGGACAGGGAGGCCTGGCGTGCTGCCATTCATGGGGTCGCAAAGAGTTGGACACGATTGAGTGACTGATCTGATCTGATCTGATTTTAGAGGCAGTACACACCCAAAGCTTCTTTCTAGAAGTACACTTAGCATCTCAGCCTTAAGCCACCTCAGCTTGAACTGTGTCTGTGAGCATCTGTGCTTTATCTCAATTTACTTTATGCATCTGTTAGCAGAATGGATCCTAAGGTAATTGATTCTTTGCTTTTCACCATTTCACTTACGAAAACATTCATAGGAATGCTCTACTTTTGGAAAGCAGGGAAAACCTGTAATTCTTTAATGTTTAATTGAGCACAGAGAGTTCTTGGAAAGGTATGACTTGAAGTCATGACTAAATTAGTAGTTTTCTCATCTTTTTCACAGTTACAGAAAAATGTATAAACAAACAGAGATACTTTTTTTTTTGCCACATAAACAATCCTTAACCATGGAACTAACGTTTGCCAAAGAAGACTCTTACTGAGAATTTGGGAAATATTGTTCAGCCATTTCTTCCTAAAAATCTTCTACAGAAGGTGACACATTCCTTTGTTACAAAACATCATTTCTTTGCAAAGCCAATGATGCATTCGATACTGTGCACAATGTGACACATAATATATAGTCAATCAATTTTTTAACAAATTAATTAATTCAAAATTAGGCTTGTAGAGTTGTCAAGACAGGCATATCCCAATATTTTAAGCCCCCCATGAAAACAGTTCTCGGTTGTATACTCACATAGTTGAGAATCTAAATATGCATATGTATGCACATTTATGCATATGTATTCCTATAGTTATATGCATGCACACACATATTCTGGACTTTTTTTGAAAGCTTTATGTGTGATGATATACTGTATATAAAGTGTGTCTTTATGTTGCTACCCATTCAAGGCATGTATATTGACTGTACATATGTTGCACCATATGGCAGAACTTCAATGCCTATCTCTCAGCTTTATTCTTAGAGTCAGTAAAGAGATGCCTCCAGAGATAAGACAGCTTTAAAATAGGTCAGAGACCTCCAGAGTCAGTTTTTTCAATGGTAAATCACATCATGGGGAAAAAGCTGAAAGTGGGAAATACCCTTGCTAATAAGCTAGCTTTCACAAGCAAAGTCAGGCTGCTGAGATTCTTTCTCCTGACATGCTGCTTTTGCAAATACATTTCTTACAGCTTCTTACCTTGGCTGATACAGCCCAAGCACTGATCATTTTAAATATCTAAAATCATTGAAGATATAAATTTGAAGGGTCCACAGAGCCCTAGTTTTAGTAGCAACATAACATTAGGCAAATAGATTGATTAGATGGCATATTTTGTCTTCAATACAAGCATAGAGAAAAGTGTATGTATGGCTATGTTAATGTTATTCTAGTTCATACTTCAAGAAAACCAAGTTGTGAAAAACTCATATTAAGTGACCCCCTAGTGATTCATTTCTTAAACTAATCATTTAGCATGATAATATTGTCACTGCTGATAATTTGCTGCAAGTTTTCATTCCATTTCAAAACCATGTTATTATGTAGATATTACTATCTTGATTTCATAGATGATTAAACTAAAGCTGAGGAGTGTTAGAAATTACCTAAGCTCTCTCAAGTAGTAAGAGGCCAGGATAGCATTTAATAAATATTTTTAATGAACAAATGAATGAAATAATAAAATTGTTTAGTTTATTTTAGTCTTAAGCCTAATATCCTTTGGGTGCATTATACTGATAATAAATGATATAACTTCCCTTCCTTATGCTAATAACAGGAAAAGGAATTGCCAATTTTAAGGGCCCCTTACAAATTTCAAGGGCCTGGCTTTTGATAGATCTTTGGCTTACATGATCTTATCAGGTATTTAAAACTGCCATTCAGGAGAGACAAAGGGTCCCCAGTTTTTGGTGAGAAAAATATAGCTCCCCAAAGTTTACATTTTAGTCTAAGCTTACACAGCTGGGAAGTGAATTCTATAAATCTTATCAAACTACTGTCTGTCTTATTCCAATCAGCTTTTTAATGCTGATTCATTTATGCATATTAACAACAACTAAGGAGCCACAAACATTTAAGGAAAGTGTCTAAAATGGAAGCGACGCTAAAACAGATGTATAGAACAAATAAACTCAGAGGAAAGAAATTTTAATTAAGAAAATTTTCTTCTATACATATATATTCTATAACATCAGGGATGCTTTTTGTTTGAACTTTTTTTGGTGAAATAGGTGTCATCCAAGGCTGTGCTTCCCTGTAGAGAGGACCTGGGAAGAAGGATCCAGAAAGTATAACCTGTGTCCAGACCTATATTGTATGCCTACTTTGTATAGACTTGTTCTGTAAGTTTCCAGATCCTTTGCCATCAAAGAACCTAGTTTAATCACATCCTCTAATTGTGATTTTTTTGTATATTTTCATCAATACCTCCATTCAATTATGGAGGTAAATTTTGGAAAAAAATGCTGGAGATATACATTTAGAAAATATAAGAATCAGGAGTAAGAATGAGTAGATCACGTCTGTTGTAACGTTCATACTTGTTAGAAAAATAAAGTTGAAAAATTATCCTCAAAAACAGAACCAAAATGCTCAGAAGTGGGAAAGAGGGAGTGAAAAGATAAGATGAATTATGAAGTTCTTGACTGGCAGAAATTTTAGAAAGGAAACCTTTATTGGATATAACTATCCAAAAAACTATTCAAAAATTTCCCACAAATGATAAATATGCATTTCTATATTGAAAAGACTCATTAAAATATTGTCTCTAAAATATTGGTGGAAATAAAAACATCAACAAGATGCATCATCATAGAATTCACAGAATTTTCTGGCATTGAAGAAAAAATTTGAAAAGCCATCAGCAGGAATAACACAAGTCACATGGGAAAGACTAGGAATCAAAATAGTCATATTTCTCTATGATAATTAGGAGCTCAAAGGAAATGAAGATACAGTTCACAATTCCGAGGAGAAAATTATTTCTAATTTAGAATTATATACACAGTTAAAATATGAAAGAAGTGGATCGAATAAAGTCATTTGAAGAACCTATGTGATATAAAAAAATTTACGTTCAATGCACTTTTTCTAGGAAAACTATTGAAAGGATGGTATAAAGCAAGACAAACATGGGATTCAGGAAGGAAAGAATTCAGCCTAAGAGAAAAGTACAAGGGAATATGACGATGATGCCTGTGCTGCAGATGTAGAAAGAAACATGTCCAGATTAAAGCAAGAATATGAAAATGCCTAGGAGTAATATCTTTAAGAAAACAAAGGGAACTGACCACCTGATGTAAGACCAAGGGTTATCAAACTATGGCTGAGGCCAAATCTGGCTCCCTGCTTGTTTTTTTAAATAAAGTTTTATTGAACTATCCCCATGCCCATTCATTTACATTGCTACAGAGTTAGAGTTGAGAAGTTGCAGCAGAGACCATATGGCCCACAAAGCATAAACTGCTTACTCTGTGGCCCTTTACAGAAAACAATTTCCTGTTCCTGATTAGATTATCGAAAAAACTTTTACACTCTTAGTGTGTGCTAATGATAGATATTTGAAAAACCAAGAAGAAAAAGGAGGACAGTTTTTAACACTAGAAAAAAATAACAAGCTGAACCACAAAGGTACTATGGCTATTTGTTTAAAATTGTGACATATTTATAATAAAATTGTGTATAGTTGTATCTTGGGGTAGATGTGGAAAGAAGCTGAAATCCTTATATCCCTCAGAGGAAACAGAAAGATAGTCTCTAAAATAGAAAAATAAATAAATAAATAAGGAAGTGAGCACATTATTTACCTCCAGAGAAATATGGAATGTTGGGGGCCAGAGTGAGGTACTCCGCCCATGACAAAGGTCATGAGGAAGGAGGCTCGACATACGCAAAGGCGGGATCGAGCCTCAGGAGTCCCCCTGGAACTCCTCGAGCATCTACCCCCATTACTAGAGCCTGCCTACTTTACTACTTT
>NW_011494870.1:5180196-5183204 GCF_000754665.1 Bison bison bison
TTGGTATGCAATTTGTTTTAGCAAACATTTATATTTGAAGGGTCCCTCTCATAAAAAGAAAACAAAGAATGGAAAGCATTGCTGAGGGTTTAAAGTACAGTTGAAATGACACAGTTAAGCTGAAGAATCCCCTTGTTGACAGTGTTCAATCCAAGGCGAGCTCCCCTATACACATATTCTAACATATGGTGAAATTTTAATCTCGTATCTCTCAATATTTCCATCAGAGTCACCAAGGAGCCATTTTGCAGGAGGATCTACTAAAATGGGACAGGGACTTGGTGGCTAGGAATTAATTCATTTTTTTTAATCATGGAAAAACATATGCTTCAGTATTCTGTAAAGAAACAAAACAAAAACAATCTTCATGCTTTGAATATATTAAGCAATTATCTAAGTAACTTGTCAATTTTTATATTTTGAGAATATTACATTTGTATTTTCTTCTATATCTTTTTATTTTTTTTAATTTTATTTTATTTTTAAACTTTACATAATTGTATTAGTTTTGCCAAACATCAAAATGAATCCATCATTTACATATACATGTAATGTATCCATCCACATATACATGTGCTCCCCCTCCTGAACCCTCCTCCCTCCTCCCTCCCCATACCATAAGATTGGTTTATGCAGCCAATATCATGATTGGAGAGCAGGACCATTCATTTAGTTTATTTGGTTTCAAAAAGTAAAAATGGCTACATTATAACATAAATACATTAGACTCATCACAGGTGAAAATTAGTCACCATCATCTGCCAGGTTCATTTTTTACAGTGAACCTGGTAGACAGGAAATCAGATATAAAGAACTGTGAATCTTTCTGTGTGAAGAATGTACATTTGGAAATGTACATTTGTGTGTGTGTGTATAAACCTACATTCATGTATATACATATATATGCACATACATATGTATGTGTATATATACTCAGTGTGTGGGGAGGAGTTTCTAAGAAAAAGATTTGACTCAATAGCTTCTTTTACTGAAATATGCCACTCTTAGTTTTATATTTCTCTTAAAACTGTTTAAGCAATAAATCAATATGCAGATAAAAATAACAAATAAGTGAAATTGGAATTTCTTTTTCTAAACCCCACATGCAGTCGATCTAATGCTATGAACTTACTAGGTAGAACACAAGTCTATTTTGGAGTGCCCGAAGGACTTTTAAAAGTTCAGAACATTACCTGGCTTTTCACTCGTGTTGTGCTTGGACTTTGTTATGCTGGTGAAATACCTTTGTAGCACAACAAACCCCAGCAGTTTGTTCTGAAATCTGCAGAGTGGATCACAAAGCTGTTAACCAGGGCAAATGCTGGTCTTGTTTCTTATCTTGTTCCACATTTCCAAAGGACTCATCCAAGCGTTGATTTCTAGGGACCATTTGCTCCATGTTCACTTTTTTTCCTTTCTTGACAGAGCGAACCAAAAGGGAGCCCCATATATAATATTCTAGACTTGCTCACCTGGCTCGGAGAGGATCCGCCATTCATAAACTGACCACTTTGTGAACCAATTTGAGGGACTGCCTCTGTCTTCTGTGCACAGATGTGGACAGCAAGCTATGAAGCATTCTGTATCTTTTTACTCACAATCAATTACAAAGGACAGATTTTTTTTTTTTTTTAACCAAAATTCCTTAAGTTCTCTGCATGATTTGCTATCATTTTTCAGGGACTAAAGTGAAATAAGTGTGTCACCTAATAACTGCTCGTGTAACGGCATTATGAACTCAGAGATGTGATAAACAGTCAGGCGGGATAGCACTTTTGCCTTATCATAGGGAAGACTAGATAAAAAGTAGGAGGAATGTATTTGCCAATATAATCCACACTCTCAAATACCCTTGTTTACTTAAACTCTGTAGGTGTATACTCAATGGAGGGCATAAAAAAGACATTTACAGAGCTCATTGAAAGCTGGCTTTCGGCAGCTCTTGCCACAGCAGAAGGAGCATATTAATCACGTTGGTGATCGTAATGCTTCCTGCACAGGGACAGTGGATGGGTTTGACTGAACTCCAGGGTAAATAGCAGAAAATATTACGCTTGCTGGAGACTTAGCTGCAAGCCTATTCCCTGCTCCAGTGTGGAAGGAGTTTTGGAGTCCTACCTGAAGCTTTGTTTACCTGGGGTATATAATGGGAAATTCCAGCTCAATAACTGTTGATTCAGTCAAGCAACAGGCCTGACATTCTAGTCAACCAGTTGTTTATTGGGTATTCATAGTGTGTGAGAATGAATGATTCTTGTATAGTAGATTAAAGCAAATGTCTGTTCTAAATTTTTAAGTCCTCTGTACCTTGTAGCATTCAAGGTGGTTGCCAAAATAGCAGTGTCCACCCAAGGCAAGTATCCCACCTTAACAATATATGTGATTTTTACTTTGGAAATTTAGGAGAGCAGCAAAAGGCCACTTGGAGAATGAAACCCACAACTACTCTTTACTGATGAGAAACTTAGACATAAATAATTTGCCTTAAGTTTCAGATTATGCAAGATGCGGTTTGTGTTAACCAAGTGTCCTCCGTGTTTAGGAGCTGGAGAAGCTCTGACACCAGGGTAATGAGAGAATCTCTGGTCCCAGTGCCCATTCTGGCTTCGTCTAAATCCACCTCTAAAGCCATCCTGGTTCTCCATGGCTCTGTGTTTAACCATTTTACCTGCTTCTGTGTCACACTCTGGACAAGATTGGACAGGGCCATTGGCAAAATTAGGAAGATGCCTACTCCTTCTGTCAGTATTGGCTTGGAGCAAAGATCTTTCTGCTTCAATTGACACCAAGCCTTGCAAATGTATTTCTGATGCAATCATAAGTTCTGTTCCTAACTGAGAATCCATGTAAAACTGAAAGGGCAAAGGAAAAGTGGTTTATGTACCTTCAAATGCCAGGAACTGTTACTGCTCTTGGAATGAGTCTGTTATCTATTTTCTTGTGGTAATGGGTTATCTACCTCATTACACATGCTCATTAAGTCTTTGGTCAATGATCGAATGAATGAA
>NW_011494871.1:0-611 GCF_000754665.1 Bison bison bison
ATGTCTTGCATTCCTCCTGGCTTGAAGAGTTTCTATTGAAAGATCAGCTGTTATCCTTATGGGAATTCCCTTGTGTGTTATTTGTTGTTTTTCCCTTGCTGCTTTTAATATTTGTTCTTTGTGTTTGATCTTTGTTAATTTGATTAATATGTGTCTTGGGGTGTTTCGCCGTGGGTTTATCCTGTTTGGGATTCTCTGGATTTCTTGGACTTGGGTGATTATTTCCTTCCCCAGTTTAGGGAAGTTTTCAACTATTATCTCCTCAAGTATTTTCTCATGGTCTTTCTTTTTGTCTTCTCCTTCTGGAACCCCTATGATTCGAATGTTGTAGCGTTTAATTCCTGGAGGTCTCTGAGATTGTCCTCATTTCTTTTAATTCGTTTTTCTTTTATTCTCTCTGATTCATTTATTTCTACCATTCTATCTTCTAATTCACTAATCCTATCTTCTGCCTCTGTTATTCTACTATTTGTTGCCTCCAGAGTCGTTTTTAATTTCATTTATTGCATTATTCATTATATATTGACTCTTTTTTATTTCTTCTAGGTCCTTGTTAAACCTTTCTTGCATCTTCTCAATCCTTGTCTCCAGGCTATTTATCTGTGATTCCA
>NW_011494871.1:711-24879 GCF_000754665.1 Bison bison bison
GCCCACACTGCTCGGGCTCTAGGTTGTTCCGCCGGGAACAATCCGAGGCTGGCCCTGGGTTGCATGTACTTCCCAGGTCCAAGCCGCTCAGGTTCAGGCACTTGGGTAGTCCTCAGAGGCGCAGACTCAGTTGGGCCTGAGTTTTGTGCTCTTCCCAGGTCCGAGCAGCTCAGGTGATGAGGTGTTTGGCGAGCGCCAATGCTGCGACTTATCGCCTCCCCACCACTCGGTTATCTGGGTGTAAAACCGGCGCACCTTCTCAGGCAGATGTTAACCGTCCAGACCCCCAAGAAGTTTTAGTTAGCAAAGAAGCCTGCTTACAGTTTTATAGATAATGTCTCTCTGGGGCTGCGATTGCCCCCTTCCGGCTCTGGCTGCCTGTCACCAGAGGGGGAAGATCTGCAGCCAGCTATCTCTGTTCAATTCTTAGTTCCGTGCGCGGGCCTGGCGGAGTCTTAGGTTGGGGCTGGCTTTTCGCATGGTAGATATCCCACAGTCTGGTTTGCTAGCCCAAATTATTTCGCTCAGATAGTGCTCAGGGTATTCAGGCCAGATTCTTACTCTCAGCAATGCAGCCCGCGCCGCGCCTCCCTGCCCAGCCCCCGCTTGCTAATGGCGCGTGCAGGCGTCTGCGCTGCTTCTCCGCTGGGGGAGTTACCCGTAGGACTCGCAATCTTCGAGTTTTAATTGTTTATTTATTTTTTCTCCCTGTTATGTTGCCCTCTGTGCTTCCAAAGCTCGGCACAGATTCGGCAGTGAGAAGGTTTCCTGGTGTTTGGAAACTTCTCTCTTTTTAAGACTCCCTTCTCGGGAAGGAACTCTGTCCCTCCCTCTTTTGTCTCTTTTTTTGTCTTTTATATTATTTCCTACCTCCTTTCGAAGAGTTGGATTGCTTTTCTGGGTGCCTGATGTCCTCTGCCGGCATTCAGAAGTTGTTTTGTGGAATTTACTCGACGTTTAAATGCTCTTTTGATGAATTTGTGGGGGAGAAAGTGTTCTCCCCTTCCTACTCCTCCGCCATCTTGGCTCCTCCCCTATGTACTACTTCTGTAGCAGAATATTTCAAACATAAATTACATGGCTGCTTATGTCTTATTCAATTCTAATATTTGATCATTTTATGAGCAGTGCCTATAATATATGGAACATTTAAATTTTAAGTTTCTGTGAAACTATAATGCTGTAATCCCTGCTTTAATCTCTCTTTCTTAGATAGAGAGCCTGGATTTTTTATTTCTATTAAAGGGAATTGAGGAATTCTATAAAAGTGAAGATGCAGAAAATCTGGAAATCCTCTGTCCAGTTCAAGGTCAAGCCTGTGTCGCTAAATTTGAAGATGGAGTTTGGTACCGAGCAAAAGTTATTGGTAGGAAATTGCATACTATTTCCTCAGGAAGATGTTTCATTTAAAAATTGATGTCATTTGAGTCAGTACAAATTAAATCATTAAAGTGATATTGTCTGGTCTTACAGTTTTGCTCTGTCATCTAGCTTTAGAAAGCTAGTGATAATGTTGATAGATGAAACTCTGGCTCCTTAGATTTCATTTGATTTGACTAGGACTTTAACCATTATTTTGTTTTCTAACATTTGCCTTATTTAAAAAATAGTTCTAAATGACCTACACATACTCTACTCTCCACTGAAAAGACAAATACTTTTAATTCTTTTGGCTTTCTTTGTCATTTATCTGTTATTTCTTCTAAATAATGTATAATACTTTGTAGATAGACTTCAGTCTTAGGTAGTAAATGTATTAGATGAGTTTTAGATCTCTTATAGCTGTTTTGTCCCCATTCTCTCCTCCATAGTTATACCACAGTTTTTAGTTTAATTCATATTCTGTGCGTTTTCAGTGCTATTCCATAAAGTATAACTTTAATTCTGAGTTGATAATTCCATCAGTTTTTCATTTTTTAAAAAATTTATGGCTACATTTTCCTAATAGTTTAAAATAATTTTCTACATGATAAGACTTTTCATATAATGTTGGTTTGATTTTTTCATTTGTAACAGTGAAAACATCATTCCATCACCTGCTCCATGTAGACTGCTTGTCATTTAGGCTTACTGCACTGTTGTTATTCTGGGGAGTTATGTCACTTGTTTTCCTAGATTCAGCTGCTAGTTTTCTGAATCCCATTTACTTTTTAGGTTTACTCTCATGGAGCATTTTCCTCACCTCTTTACCTTACACTTAAGGTACATACGTCTTTTCAGGTTCTGCTTGAGTGCCATCTTAGGTAGTGTTGGTGTTGTTCCATTTGCTTTCACTTCTCCCTAGGAGCAGAGAATACCTGAACTTTTTCCATTTTGAAATTGTATTCTGTAGAAGTTTATAAATTTGAAAGTAATGGCAAAAAGTTTTGTAGCACTGTAAACACATGTGCTTAGAGGGGCTGCTGCTGCTGCTGCTAAGTCACTTCAGTCGTGTCCGACTCTCTGTGACCCCATAGACGGCAGCCCACCAGGCTCCCCCGTCCCTGGGATTCTCCAGGCAAGAACACTGCAGTGGGTTGCCATTTCCTTCTCCAATGCATGAAAGTGAAAAGTGAAAGTGAAGTCGCTCAGTCATGTCCAACTTTTAGCGACCCCATGGACTGCAGCCCACCAGGCTCCTCCGTCCATAGGATTTTCCAGGCAACAGTACTGGAGTGGGGTGCCATTGCCTTCTCCGTTAGAGGGGCTGAACACTCAAAATGATGTTTATAAAAAGATAGAGCTTTATTCATGCTTCAGTCTATTTGAATGTTCCAGAGATTTCTCTGGTATCTCTAAAATATGAAAACTAGTTTGACATAGAGGTCTGTTTCTGCTCATTTTTCACAATATCTACAGATGATTTTTTAAAATTTCACTGTTAGATATTATTATATGAATCAATCTGTGCCTTGATCATTAAGTTGCTTGTCTTGTTTAATTACCTATGTTGACTAACAAACATTAAGTGCTTAGTTGGTGTTTGGTGCTTTGCCAAGTGTATTTTAAGTAGGTGAATCATCAAAAACAGTCTTAAGATCTGACTCTGTTGGTGCACCCATTCTACAGATGAAATAATGAGGCTGAGAGAAAAAAAGTAATTTGCTCAGGGTAGTATCTTAGAGATATTAATTAGATTTCCTCACAGTCACATGTCATTTAAGTGTCTTAACTCCAGATCTAATTCTTAACTTTTAGGCTGTAACACATAGCATTGGATGACTTTGTTATCCTGATTTTGGTTATCTTTTGATATCTTTAAATTGTTAGTTTCTCATTCACCAAGTCTGAACCAACTATACAGTATGGTTGGTTTTGTGTGAAAATATTAGAAATATTTTTTACATTAAAAAAATATTGTTTGTATGTTAAACATAAAGATATTCTAATCTAGTTGATTGTAGATCAGTCTAAACTTTGCTAGATAATGTTTTTTCCAAGTTTGTGATTTCCAGTTTCATAATTTTTAAAGGATTGCCTGGACATCGTGAAGTTGAAGTTAAATATGTGGACTTTGGCAATACAGCAAAAATAACACTTAAAGACATGCGTAAGATAAAGGATGAGTTTCTGAATCCTGCAGAGAAGGTAATCTACTTACTGTGAATCACAGGTTTAGAATGTCAGTACAAACATGAAAGTATTTTTGAAGTTATTTTTACTATAGAAATGTTCTTTTAACTACAGTTTTTTTGTAAATAATTTCTGACTCATGGGCTATCAAAGTTTCTGTAATTACTATTAAATAATATGTATCTTAGCAAACAAGCATTAATTATAATTATGTGTATAATATGTGTGTTTTTATAAGTACTGGTCTGCAGCTTTTAATGTATTATTTTGAAATAACTGTACAATGTAGTAAGAATATGATGTATTATGTGAAAAAAGTCATTGCAGAAGTGGTTTTACTGTGATCCCGTTTATGTTGAAGTATATGTAACATGTGCAAGAGAAAGATGTCTGGAAGAATAAGTAAAAAACTTACCCTTCTCTTGGAATCCTACTCCCCAGAGATAAGTATGGTTAAGGAGGCTTATTTCCTAATTTATATATTCCTAGTATTTGAATTATTGTTAAGCAGTATTTTTCATTTAAAATGGATAAAATAATACAGGAAAAACTTGAAAATATAGATGATAAAATGGAGGAATCACTCAGAATTATTCAGTATTTTTGATATATATACTTCTAAGATGCATCTTCTGTGTTTTTAACAATTATGAGATTAGACTATATATAGTCCTATAACCTGCATTTTCATTTAACAATGTATCATAGTATTAATATCTGCAGTTCTTACAGTGGATGCTTATTATTCCAGTATCTGAGTATAAAATGATTCATTCAACAAAGTACTCTGGGGCTTTTTGTTTCATCTTTGGTTTTGGTATTTTTTAATAAGCTGTTGGGAATTTTATTTTTTTAATTGACTTATAGTTGGTGTACAGTATTATACAAGTTACAAGTGTACAAAATAGTCACAATTTTTTAAAGTTATACTCCATTTATAGTTGTCATAAAATATTGGCTATATTTCCTTTGTTGTACAATATATCCTTGTAGCTGATTTTCTACATATTAGTTTGTACCTTGTAATCCCATACTCTGTTGATTCCAGCTGTTTGCATTTATAAGTATTATTAGAGATATTTGGACATTTGTTTTCTAAATATGTATTAAATTCAAATGCAAAGTTTGGTTTTGTACACATTTAACACTTGAATTCTAAAATAACCATAAGTTAACATTACTTTCTTAATGATGCAATTTTGTTTGACATAGGCAATTAAATGTAAGCTGGCCTATATTGAACCATATAAAGGGACAGTGCAGTGGTCAAAAAATGCTAAAGAAAAATTTGAAGAAAAGACTCAAGATAAGTTTATGACATGTTCCATCATTAGTAAGCTTTCTTCATTTTTATTGGGTGCCGTGTGATCATAATCTTAAATAAGACTAACAGTATGATATATAACATTTTTTAGATCTTATAAATTCAGTGTGTTGTCAATATGAGCTGTGAGAGGTAACATTGATTGAGAACTAGGGACAATGGAATATCTTCTGCAGGCCCAAGAGTATAAAATCAGCACATGAGGCAAATTTCCACTGAAGATCAAGTCATCCTCAACATGTCTTCTTGAAAACCCTAAAGCCAGGAGTTAACTTCTCTTATTTCTCTTTTCCTTTGTGCTGGTCTCTGTCCCTCATCTTGGAGGGATGGATGCTAAGGTTTAATTTCCAGGAAAGTGAAGGGAAATGGGAGATAACTAGAAAATAATTTTTGTTTTATTTGACTCAGGTGAATTTAACTGTAGATTCTCAGCTTATTTTGGAAAAAATTGTTTATCTTTTGAACAGTTTGGGTCTGATAACACAGGCTAAGCTCTAGCCCTCAGTTTTGTAACTCAACAAATTTAATGGCAAAACCTGAGTTTACATGAAAATCTAATATTGATCTACCTTATAGTGAGTATTGATCATATATTATACTTCAAGATAGTCATGATTGCTGCCTCAGAATTTCTGGGGGTATTAGGAAATGAGAAGTATATATTCTGTATAGCTTTTCTCAGTTTGAAGAATTGTGAAACATGTATGACCCCAAGGGATTTGGATGGAGGATTTGAAAGCTGCTGTTATCAGAGATTTTGATGTTTTCCGGAGCTGTGACTGACACTGGCTGTGTTGATCTGAACAGTACTAGTGCAGGATATATACAACTATGTTTACTTAGGTTTGACTTATATGGCACTTTCAAAGGCCCTTTTTATGATACCCACTTTTTCATTTAGCAAACCCAAAATATCATGAGATTATTAGACTGTTTTATAATGAAGAAATTGAAGCTTAGAGATCAGTTGCTCAAGGCCACATAACCTAGAAATGATTTAATTATTTAGTTATAACCTAGAATGTGTTAATTCACTTTGTATAAGATGTTATTCTGATGCAGTAGTCCTGTAGAAGAAGAATATGATTATAGAAGTTGTACCCTTAGTCTATAGAGTTTTTTGTCTGATTTTTCTAATATAGGTAGTAAATTAAGGGCCTTTTCAGTTCAGTTCAGTTCAGTTGCTCAGTTGTGTCCGACACTTGGTGACCACATGAATCACAGCACACCAGGCCTCCGTATCCATCACCAACTCCTGGAGTTCACTCAAACTCATGTCCATCGAGTCGGTGATGCCATCCAGCCATCTCATGCTCCGTCATCCCCTTCTCCTCCTGCCCCCAATCCCTCCCAGAATCAGGGTCTTTTCCAATGAGTCAACTCTTTTCATGAGGTGGCCAAAGTATTGGCTTCAGCTTCAGCATCAGTCCTTCCAGTGAATACCCAGGACTGATCTCCTTTAGGATAGACTGGTTGGATCTCCTTGCAGTCCAAGGGACTCTCAAGAGTCTTCTCCAACACCACAGTTCAAAAGCATCAATTCTTTGGTGCTCAGCTTTCTTCACAGTCCAACTCTCACATCCATACATGACCGCTGGAAAAACCATAGCCTTGACTAGACGGACCTTTGTTGGCAAAGTAATCTCTGCTTTTCAATATGCTATCTAGGTTGATCATAACTTTCCTTCCAAGGAGTAAGCGTCTTTTAATTTCATGGCTGCAGTCACCATCTGCAGTGATTTTGGAGCCCAGAAAAATAAAGTCTGACACTATTTCCCCATCTATCTCCCGTGAAGTGATGGGACCAGATGCCATGATCTTAATTTTCTGAATGTTGAGCTTTAAGCCACCTTTTTCACGCTCCTCTTTCACTTTCATCAAGAGGCTCTTTAGTTCTTCTTCACTTTCTGCCATAAGGGTGGTGTCATCTGCATATCTGAGGTTATTGATATTTCTCCCAGCAATCTTGATTCCAGCTTGTGTTTCTTCCAGCCCAGTGTTTCTCATGATGTACTTTGCATATAAGTTAAATAAGCAGGGTGACAGTATACAGCCTTGACGTACTCCTTTTCCTATTTGGAACCAGTCTGTTGTTCCATGTCCAGTTCTAACTGTTGCTTCCTGACCTGCATATAGGTTTCTCAAGAGGCAGGTCAGGTGGTCTGGTATTCCCATCTCTTTCAGAATTTTCCACAGTTTGTGATGATCTACACAGTCAAAGGCTTTGGCATAGTCAAATAAAGCAGAAATAGATGTTTTACTGGAACTCGCTTGCTTTTTTGATGATCCAGCAGATGTTGGCAATTTGATTTCTGGTTTGTCTGCCTTTTCTAAAACCAGCTTGAACATCTGGAAGTTCACGGTTCACGTACTGCTGAAGCCTGGATTGGAGAATTTTGAGCATTACTTTACTAGCATGTGAGATGAGTGCCATTGTGCAGTAGTTTGAGCATTCTTTGGCATTGCCTTTCTTTGGGATTGGAATGAAAACTGACCTTTTCCAGTCCTGTGGCCACTACTGAGTTTTCCAAATTTGCTGGCATATTGAGTGCAGCACTTTCACAGCATCACCTTCCAGGATTTGAAATAGCTCAACTGGAATTCCATCACCTCCAGTAACTTTGTTTGTAGTGATGCTTTCTAAGGCCCCCTTGGCTTCACATTCCAGGATGTCTGGCTCTAGGTGAGTGATCACACCATCATGATTATCTGGGTTGTGAAGCTCTTTTCCGTACAGTTCTTCTGTGTATTCTTGCCACCTCTTCTTAATATCTTCTGCTTCTGTTAGGTCCATACCATTTCTGTCCTTTATCGAGCCCATCTTTATATGAAATATTCCCTTGGTGTCTCTAATTTTCTTGAAGAGATCCCTAGTCTTTCCCATTCTGTTGTTTTCCTCTAGGGCTTTTTAGTTCTGAGTAACTTGAGCTGACTTTGTCGTTGTTTAGTCACTCAGTTGTGTCCAACTCTTTGCAATCCCATGGACTACAACACGCTAGTCCTCCCTGTCCTTCACCATCTCCCTGATCTTGCTCAAACTCATGTCCATTGAGTCAGTGATGCCATCCAACCATCTTGTCCTCTGTCATCCCCTTCTCCTCCTGCGCTCAGTTTTTCCCAGCATCAGGGTCTTTTCTAATGAACTGGCTCTAACTTTAAAGTCCTTTAATTGTCCTTTTAGCTTTCCTCTTGGTATTTTATTTTGTTGGTTTTTAGCTTCTTTGTTTAATGTCTCCTCCCAAGGCTAATCCATGAAGACTTGACTCGGGTTTCTTTCTTGACTCTCCCTTTTTCGTTCTCAGTTAATTGTTAGGCCAGTAATCTGAGCACAAGTGTAGTGTATTTGATTTAAGGAGTGACAGAAGGCCCCACTCGACCTAAAACATCTTTCCCTATCAACCTGCACAGTGATGAGATTAGTATATGTTGTTACCTTATAAAACAAAGGACATTTAATTAGGAGCAGAGTAGGTAAGATGGTGAAGGTATGGAACACAGGAAAAGTTGGCCCTCTGGAATAAAGAACTTGTGCAAGGGAAGTATGAAATCAAAGTGCTAAGGGGAACATAGAAGGTGAAAAGTGAGGAGCTTAACTGAAGGTTCTGAGTTGCTTATCATTTTGTTTCTAGATAATATATCTGGTCCATTAAAAAGTAGTCAGGAATGATTTTTAAACTTTTGGAGGAAATAAGCCTTCGAACAAGTATTCTTATAGCTAGGCAATGTAGGATGTTACTGCTGATAATAGTTTATCTTTTTGTTTGGAATCATCATTTTCTTTGCACCTGCCAGCTACTACTATTGTATAGAAGTGTAGACATTAGCCGATCTCAGTGCATAGAAGTGTGTGTTTCTTAAAGAAATTTCTCTCACTCCTTCAGGTGCATACTGAGCAGGTTCTGTGTGCTCAAAATAAGTAAATAGGCACATGAGATGTAACTTGACCCTAAGCTGACTCCCTGTTTCGTTTAGGAAATAGGCCTAATAAACAGGTAAAAAATTAGATGGTTTGTCCTAAAAGCAGAAGGAGGGGGAAGAATTCCAGTTAATACTCTAGGTTGAGTTTTTGTTGTTTGAAACTTTGTGCCATTCTGTGTGTGTGTTTACATGCACACATGTGTGTGTCATTCTTAGAAAAGCTGTAAAGCTTCACAAATAAGCAGTGGCCTGGATTTTTATTTATATCTTTTGCCCTCTGGAACTTGGCAGAATCCAGTAAAACAGTTTAAAACCACAACAGAATGCTATTGCAATTAATGTATGTCACTGTGTTTTTCTCTGAATCTAAAAGCTTCAAGCTGCTTTTGGTTTATTATAGAACAGTACATAATAACCTAAAATGAAAATTTTATTAACATTGGCAGTTCTTTCATGTATGACAAGTGATGTATCTACCCCTAGAGAGAAATGGACATTATTGAGCAGGAGGCCTCATGTATGCAAAATGAAGGAAATTAAGTTCTCAGGTTTTTAAAATTGCTTCATTTAGTATATTTTGTGATGTATTTATTTCTTTCCCCAAACTAGTCTTAATATTTTTACAGAAATTCTGGAAGATAATGTGCTGTTAGTTGAACTTTTTGATTTTCTTGGTGCTCCTGGAATGATTCCCACCAGTATTAATGACCAGCTAGTCAAAGAGGGCCTAGCATCTTATGAAGTAGGGTAAGTGGACCTGTAAACTTTTATTTTTAGTTGATACGTAAAACTGTTCACAAGAAGGGAAACTGGCATATCATTCCCCATTGGAGATCTGCTTAGACTATAGACAGGAGTTTTTCCCTATTAATGGGTTAGTAAAATGAGAAAAAAAAATAATTGGAGTCTTTAGTCTAGGTGTGAGTAGAGTGGCTTTTTTCTTCATCCCTATGGGGCTCTACAAGAATGGTTTCTGGAGATAGAGGGTGCATCTGAGAAAAGGAGACTGACATTTTATTTTAGGTGGGATGTCTGTTTAGGTGGCCTCTTGAACCGTTTGTGAAGAGAATCACAAAGAGAAATGGCAGGGTAGAGAGTGACCAAAATAGTAGAGTAGCCTGCATTCTCATCTGGAGAAATAGGAATTTTTCCTGGGCACAAGTGGATACTTTAAAGGGGAACCAGGCTTGACCATTGTGCTTTTACCCAGGACAGGTCTGGTTAAAAGGCCTGTCCTGTTTAAAAGCCTTGTGGTTGAGGTGACCCAGAAGCAGAAGGGCAGAGTGGTGGTAAGAAAGGTGGGAGGGTTTGAAGTCAGGACACAGCAGTTCTTCTACGGTAGGGACTTGTGCAGGGCAGTGGCCCCTGAGGGGTCTCCTGAAGAAACTCCATCACACAGCCCTTAAGAAAGCCAGTATTTGAGTACACCCACAGTGATGCCTGTCAGGGTATGCCAGAGAAGCAGCGACACCCAGCAGAGGTCTGCCGTGACATGGCCAGTGTGTGGTCTGGCTCTGCCCCCCTCGCCCCTGCCCCTACCCCCACCCAACACTGGTGGAACCAGAAGTAGAAAGAGAGGGCTGGCCTTTTCCACTATAGGTCCTAAGCATGGGAGGGAGAGAAAGGAGAAGAAATATTTAAATGTATTGGACTGAGTTTTCTTTTTTTTACATAGGGTTATGAAATATATAACATACACAATAAAAAAGTTCACCCTTTTTAGGTAGAGTTATGAATTTTGATAAATACATATAATCATGCAGCTGTCATTACAGTCAAGTTGCAGACTATTTCCATCACTCCTCAAAGTTCACTTTGTTTCTTTATGTATTGAGTCTCCTTCCTCCATACCTAGTCCTTGGCGGCTACTGATCAAATTTCTGTCTCCATAGTTTTGTCTTTTCCACACATTCATATAAACGGAGTCATACAATACTTGGCCTTTTTGTGTCTTGCTTTTCCATTTGGTCACAAAGAGTCGGACACAACTGAGTGACTAAACAACAACAACCTTTCCATTTAGCATAATGCTTTTGAGATTAGGTCATGTTGCCTACACCGGTAGTTCTCATTGCTTTGCTCACTTGTATTTCATTGTATGGATGCACCGTAATATTATATGTTTACCAATTGATGGACATTTGGGCTATTTTCAGTTTGGGGAAATTTCATGAATAAAGCTGCTGTAAATATTTGCATACAGGTGTTTGTGGAGCTCTATGTATGTATGCAAAATTGCTCTTTGTAAGGTAAATTTATTTCTGCCTTTATGAGAACCTGCCAAATGTTTATGAGAGTTTTATTGTTCTCCATTCTTGCTAGCACTTGACTTGTCATTTTATGTTTATATTAGCCCTTCTTATAGGAATATAGGGGTTTTCATTTTTAATTCCCATGAGTTTGAGTGAACTCCGGGAGTTGGTGATGGACAGGGAGGCCTAGTGTACTGCTATTCACAGGGTCGCAAAGAGTCAGACATGACTGAACGACTGAACTGAACTGAATGACATTAAAGATCTTAACGTGCGCTTATTTGCCATCTGTATCTCTTCTTTGGTGAAGTATCTTTTCAGATGTTTTGCCCTTTTTAAAAACTGTTGCTTATTGTTATTGAAATATGAGAGCTGTTTATATATTCTAGACATGTCTTTCTTTAGGCATGTACTTTGCAAATACTTTCTTCCAATCTGGCTTCTTAAGGTGTCTTTTAAAGAGCCGAATGTTCTGGTTTTGAAGTTCGGTTTGGCAATTTTTTCTTTTATAATTCAGGCACTTTGTATTTAGCTGAGAAATCTTTGCCTAAGCCAAGATTGTAAAGATTTTCTCCTGTGTATTCTCCTTATGTTTTATAGTTACATGTTTCATATTTAGGGTTGTCATCCTTTTTATTTTGTTGAATAGACTATTTTTTGTAGCCATTTTAGGTCCAGAACATAAAGTGGAAAATACAGAGTTCCTTTATGCTTCTGCCCCCACATAGACACAGCCTCCCCACCCTTATCAACCAGCAAAGTGGTGTATTTACAAGGAACAGTGAAACTGTTGACATGTCAGAATCATCAAAGTCCAAAGTTTGGGTTACTGTATGTATATTATGTGGGTTTGGGACAGTATGTAGTGACTTGAATATACCATTGTAGTGTCATACAGAGTATTTCCACTGTCCTGAAAATCTGTGAGAGCCTAACATTCTTCCCTCCCCTCTAGCTTATGGCAAACACTGATCATTTTATCGCCTCCATAGTTGTGTCTTTTCCACGGTGGAATCATACAGTATCTAGCCTTCTCAGATTGGCTTCTTTCGTTTAGTAATATGCTTTTAAGGTTCCTCTGTGTCTTTTTCTGGTTAGATAGCTCATTGCTTTTTAGCACTGAATAATATTCCATTGTCTGGTTGTATCACAGTTTGTTTATCCAATCACTTACTGAAGGACATCTTGGGTGCTTCTGCTGAGAACAGGACACAGGTTTGTGGGGAGAGTGGAGGCGACACACAGAGTGGAGGGACACCCTCTTTGGGCGTGTTGTGTGAGGTCCTGTGGCTGTTAAAGCAGAGGGAGGATCCCCAGGAAGCAAAGCATTGTGCAGTGATCAGTGAGCTGTAGGTCATGCCCTTGGCCGGAGGACTGCAGGGCTCACATGATGGAG
Organism: Bison bison bison; assembly: GCF_000754665.1. Taxonomy (NCBI): domain Eukaryota; kingdom Metazoa; phylum Chordata; class Mammalia; order Artiodactyla; family Bovidae; genus Bison; species Bison bison. The sequence goes on from NW_011494871.1 coordinate 13,154, forward strand.
CCTCAGGATCAGGCATGGCAGTAACTAAGGAAGAGGGGTGAAGAGAGAGGCAGGCATGATTCCTCACTCCCAAATGTTCAACCTTGTAGTCCTCAACGGGCAAATCCAAGGTTCATGGGTCAGCCTGAAATTTGTACATTTGGGAGGCCCCCATTCAGGAAAAGTATGCAAAATTACATCATTTATGTAGACTGTTAAAAGAAATCAACAAATTACAGATTTTCAAAATTGACAAATACTATGAATATTAGAAAATTCAGAATCACCTGTAAAATACTTCTACAGATTTTTTAACTGTGTACTGATTACCACATGAAATGGCAGATTTGGTGATATTTCCTTTGGCAAGAACAGAAAAGTAAATGTCTTTTCTGTAGTGTGGTTGATTGAAATTTGTTTATTGGTAATTTTTTAAAGTTTTTTTTAGAACCATAGCTCAGTTATTGGTAGTGTCATGTAAATTTCTAAAAATCATAGTTAATTTTAGGTGAATATTATTTCTTTTTACGTATTATATATACATTGTGTGCTGTGCTTAGTTGCTCACTCGTGTCTGACTCTTTGCGACCCCATGGACTGTAGCCTGCCAGGCTCCTCTGTCTGTGGGGATTCTCTAGGCAAGAATACTGGAGTGGGTTGCCATGCCCTCCTCCAGGGGATCTTTGCGACCCAAGGATCAAACCCAGGTCTCCCCCATTGCAGGCGGATTCTTTACCATCTGAGCCACCAGGGAAGCCCAAGAAAACTAGAGTGGGTATCCTGTCTCTTCTGTAGGGGATCTTTCTGACCCAGGAATTGAACCAGGGTCTCCTGCTTTGCAGGAGCCACCTGCACTTTACCACTGGTAAAGCCACCTCTTTACCAGCTGAGCCACCAATGACTGGAGAGCCTCAGCTGACCTCAGGCATTTTCTTCAAAGTGGAATTAGGTGCCAAATTTGTAAACAGAAAGCTCCCCACATTAGCAGATGCAAACTAGTATATATTGAATGGATAAACAAGGTCTTACTGTATAGCACAGGGACCTATATTCAATATCCTGGGATAAACCATGATGAAAAGAATATGAAAAAATTATGTATATTTATAACTGAATCACTTTACTGGACAGTAGAAATTAACATAACATTGTAAATCACCTATACTTCAATAAAATAAACTAAAAAAAAGAAAGCTCCCCATGGGTTTCCCCTTCCCTATATACAATGTGCCGCCTCACAACTGCACTCATTCTAGTCACTTTTCTGGTTCCTATGGGCACCTGTGCTTGTGTTAAAGATGCCTGCTTGCACCCCCTTTTTGCATTGTATCAAGTGTCAGGGCTTCCTGGAACAGGTCTGTGGGTCAGAATATGGTGGTTTGTGATTCTGTAAAGATTTAAGGACTGCTGGAGGAAACACACCTCTTACAGCTGCTCTCCTCAAAGCCCTGTTCTTTGCAGGTTTAAGGGTTATCTCTTGAGATTGTAATCTGTTACATCATTATACCTGCACAATATTTACTTATATACATTATATACACATATATATATTATATATACATTATGTATGTAATATTCAAGACACTTCAAGTTTTATTTTAATGAATTTTTAATATAGTTTAAACTGATACTTATTAATGTATTGATTTGATTTAATTCACTTATTAATAGGGTAACCCTAATTCTTGTCCAACTGGGACATGTTTAAGTATAAAAAAGAAGCACTGTTACACCAGATTAACAAGCATGTAGTGGCTCACTGTACTCGTTAAATAGTTTGTCTCCAGCATCCTCCTCATAGTGGTATATTTGCTTTATATTGAACCTTATATTTTCATGTTGTGACATTAAAGGTCTTAGGAGTATTTCTGGAATCCATTCCCATACCAAGATGGTTAGCAGTAGCGTAACTCCACAGGGAAGTGGTGGTCAACCACAAAACTGTATCCCACTAAATCCAAATTAAATGTGTTTCGAAGTCAACTCCCCTTAGCCAACCCCTTAGAATACTCAGACCAAAAAATGAGAGTAGGAGTCAGTGATCTTAACTAATTTAAGTTAAAATACTTTTGAAAATGTTGACATAAATCATGGCAAGAACCTCTATGACCCACCTCCTGCAGTAATGGAAATAAAAACAAAAATAAACAAATGGGACCTAATTAAACTTGAAAGATTTTGCACAACAAAGGAAACCATAAACGAGATGAAAAGAGAACTTTCAGAATAGGAGAAAATAATTGCAAATGAAGCAACTGACAAAATAGACAAATAGTTCATGCAGTTCAACATCAGAAAAACAACCTAATCAGAAAATGGGCACAAGACCTAAGCAGACACTTATTTCCTCAAATAAGACATCCAGATGGCTAATAAACACATCAAAAAAAGCTCAACATTGCTCATTACTAGAGAAATGCAAATCAAAATTACAGTGAGGTCACCATACACCCATCAGAATGGTCATCGTCAGAAAATCTGCTAACAGTAAATGCTGGAGAGAATGTGGAGAAAAGGGAAACCTTGTATGCTGGTGGGAATGTAAATTGATAACAGCCACTATGGAGAACAGTATGGCAATTTCTTAAAAAACTAGGAATGAAACTGCCATATGACCCAACAGTCGCACTATTGGGCATATACCCTGAGAAAACCATAATTGAAAAAGATAACATGTACCCCAGTCTTCACTGCAGCACTGTATACAATAGCCTGGACATCGAAGTAACCTAGATGTCTGTCGACAGGTAAATGGATAAAGAAGTTGTGGTACGTATATACAGTGGAATATTACTCAGCCATAAAAAGGAATGAATTTGAGTCAGTTCTAGTGAGGTGGATGAACCTAGAACCTGTTACACAGACTGAAGTAAGTCAGAAAAGAAAAAAACAAATACCATATATTATCACATATATATGGAATCTAGAAAAATGGTACCCATGAACCTATTTGCAGGGCAAGAATAGAGACTCAGACACAATTAACAGATTTACGGACATAGTGGAGCAAGGAGAGGGTGGGATAAATTGAGAGAGTAGCATTGAAATATGTACATTACCATTTGTTAAATAGATTGTGATGGGAAGTTGCTATATAGTGCAGGGAGCTTAGCCTGGAGCTGTGTGACAAACTAGAGGGATCGGACAGGGAGGGAAGTTCAAGACAGAGGGAACATGTGAATACCTACAGCTGATTCATGTTGATGTATGGCAGAAATCAACGCAACATTGTAAAGCAGTTGTCCTCTGATTAAAAATAATTGAGGCAGGGGAAGCACATTGCTTTGCAAACCTTCCCAGGGAACCAGTTATTGTAAACCCACCCTACTGCTCTGGCAGCCCCAGTCAGTTTCCTTGCCCTTCAATACCCAGATTGCTGATTCCTGCAGACTGCTACCAGTCTTACTGTTTCCATTGTATCTGTTGTGTGTGTCTGTAAGTCATTCAGTTGTGTTCTACTCTCTGTGACCCCCATGGACTGTAGCCCACCAGGCTTCTCTGCCCATGAGATTCTCAGGCAAAAATACTGGAGTGGGTTGCCATGCCCTCCTCCAGCGGATTATATCTGTTGCCTGTCCTCAAATTAGAACATGAGTTTCCCTTGATCAATGTTTTCCCTGAGCACCTAAGGAGTAAGAAGAAAGGAAATTGAAGTCCCACAGTCTAGTTTGTTGGGGTCACCTGTATCATACATGCATACTATCCTTTATAAAATAAAACATAATGTTTCCCAAATAATCTGGCCCCTGTGTGCTTCAAGGTTCATGCCATGACCTATTACTTTACTATGCCAAAGCTACATATTTTTCCTTTGGTTTCTGGAATGTCTCCCTAACTTCTGCTTGTCCTTTTAAAATCTCAATTGAAATGTCACTTAATCAGAGAAACCTTCTCCAGCTCCAAGAATAGGTTAGATTTCATTGGCCTATGCCCTTGTTCTTCGAAATTTATTTTTTGTGTAATTATGTAATCACTCACTATCATAATACCATAAGATCCTGGAGGACTGGACCCTGCTTATTTTGTCCACTGCTGTATCTCTGGAACCTAGGACTCTTGGCTCACAGTATGTACCCATTAAGTATTAGTTGAATGAAAGAAATAAGTATCAAGATCTGGAGCATAGAAGAGAGAGAGACCTGATTGGGTGATTCAGATGGGGAGTAAACATATACATGATAAATGAGTCCATCATTTTCATCAATCATCTCAATCTCCATAGATGAACATTCAACTCTGGGCATTATCACTTACAGGAGAGAGAAGCCCAGAAAAATGGTAGATCAGGAACCTGAGATTAGAGAAAAACCAGGAACCAAAGAAAGAACATTTCAAGAAGGCAAGAGTAGCTAGTCAGGCTCAGAGTTCATGTCAAATAAGGAATGAAAACTATCCAATAGATTCAGAAGGAAAAACTTAGCCCCTTTGGTTAGCACAATCTCCAGCTTATGAAAGAATTTAAGATTTTTCCTTTGAAGAAATTTTGCCATTAATTATCTGTGATTAGATTCTGAACTGTTCAGATTAATTAAACATTCTAAACACTTAATTCAGTAATTTTGCTTGTTAACAGATTTTAAAATAACAATTGTTTTCCACTTGTATTCTCATTGACAAACAGTTTGATAACTTTTAGGCAAAGAGAAATATTCAAGTTACCAAAAAAAATCCTGAATAATTCTGTTCTTTTGTGAGTACAAAATATCAGTAAGGAATGATGAAATTATTAGCGCACTTGGTATTTTAAACTGTTTTTAAAGTGGAAACCCTGGATTTTACATGTTTTTTTCCTTTTTGTCCTTTGTTAGTCATTAAGAACTCTTTTTAAAAAAGATTAAAATTGCTGTTAATATCAAAACTGCAAAGCAGTGAATCATAACTAAAACTTGTTCATCTCTAGATCTAACCAAATACAAATATAAATATTTTGCAAACTATTCATATTGCTAATGGGTTTTTTTTTTTTTTTCAGATATACCCTCAAAGATAATTCTAAAAAGCATATTGAAGTGTGGGATCCTTCTCCAGAAGAAATTATTTCAAATGAAGTAAACAATTTAATAAATCCTCTGTTTGCAAAATCTCTACCTAGTGAGGATCTGCAGTCACTTTATAATAAGGAACTGCCTGTGCACATCTGCAATATAGTGTCTCCTGAGAAGATCTATGTTCAGTGGTTATTAACAGAAAACTTGCTTCATAGGTATAACATCCAAGGAAAATATATTGTGCATATAGTTTATTCTCTTTTCCGTATTTTATTTCAAAGATCTAGAACTCATAAATGCAGAATTTTAAAAGTACAAAATTATGTCAGCTAAGTAGTCACTTAAAAACTAGTTAACAGTATACAAATAGTATATTTACTGATTATTTTTATTGTATTAAGATTTATATATTCCACAAAGGCTTATTGAGCACCTGTTATTTGACAGCCAGTATTATAGCTGTTGGGGAAACAGTGATAAAAACATGGACAAGTTTGTGCAGTCATGGAGCTTACATTCTAGTAGAGGGAATGACAGTGAACAAAGAAAGTTACCTACAGCAGGAGATAATGATGAAGATGAGAAAAATAAAGCACCTGGGCAGGAAGACCTCACAGAGTCAGTGACACTTGAGATAAATCCTCAAGGCAGTGAGGAAGCGAGCCTTAAAGATGCCTGGGGGGCACTCATGTCAGGCAGAGGGAAGAGCTAGTTCAAGACCCTGCAGTAGAAATGTGCTCAGGTGCTCAAGGAGGAAGGAGGCATCCAGTTTGTTTGGAATAGAACAAGGGAGGGAGGTCAGAGAATTGTATGTTATAAGAAAGTTTCAGAGATAAAAAATTTTTTTCTTTACATAGTTTAGGAGAAAAGATGGTTGCTACTTATGAAAACTCAAAATGGGAACCTGTTAAATGGGAAAATGATATGCACTGTGCTGTGAATATCCCAGATAAAAATCAGTGGCGAAGGGGCCAGATCATCAGAATGGTTACAGACACATTGGTAGAGGTAAATGCAGAGTTAAAAATATAATCAAGAAAGTAAATGCATTTTGTATTTTCATGCTTTTCAGTTTGCAAAAAAAAATTAAAGCATTATTTTTCCATAGACTTAAAAGTTATTGTTTTCATAGGTCTTGCTGTATGACGTGGGTGTTGAACTAGTAGTGAACATTAACTGTTTAAGAGAACTTCAAGAAAACCTAAAGACAATGGGAAGATTATCTTTGGAATGCTCTCTTGTTGATATAAGGTAGTTTTTAGCTGAGTAAAATTTCTCATTACTGAATATGATTTTAAATATTTTTCTTTTTGGATTCTGATCTGTTTTTATTTTTCTGACATATTCTGAAATTTTCATAAAGATCTAGTTAATTTTAAGGTTTTGAGAAGCAGGAAGGAAAAAATACAAAGCACATAAACTTTGGTGGTATTAAGGAGATAGCGATAGGTGAGTATGACAGGTATCTAGATTAATTTCAAATTGTTAAAAAAGAAACTTGAGATACAAATGAAGATGGGAATAAAAAAGTTTCTGCTGAAAAGTCTACTCACTGCCTTATGGGGATTCCCATATACATAACAAGATGTTTTTCTCTTGCTGCTTTTAGGATTTTTTCTTTATCCTTAGCTTTTACCACTCTAATTATAATGTGTCTTGATGTGATCCTTTGGGTTCATCTTATTAGAACTCTCTTGGGTTTCCTAGACCTGGGTATCTGTTTGCTTCCCCAGATTAGGGAAATTTTAGCCACTTTTCAAATAATTTTTCTGGTTCTTTATCTCCTCCTTTGTCTCGGATTCCTATAATGTAAATGTTATTCCACCTCTTGTTGCCTCCAAAGTTCCTTAAGTTATTTTCTTTTTTTTTTTTTTTTTTTTTTTTTTTGCTGTCTGGGTGAGTTCCACTGCTTTGTCCTCTGCTTGCTGATTCACTCTTCATCCTCATCCAGTCTGCTATTGAACCCCTTTAGTGCATTTATCATTCAGTTACAACTTCTGTTTTGTGCTTTCTTATACTTTCTGCCTCTTTATTGTTGTTGTTACGGTGTTCTTCCATTCTTCTTCTGAGTTTGCATGCGTACTAAGTCACTTCAGTAATGTCCAACTCTTTGTGACTCCATGGACTGCGGCCCATCAAGCTCTTCTGTCCATGGGATTCTCCAGGCAAAAATACTAGAGTGGGTTGCCAAGCTATCCTCCAGGGGATCTTCCCAACCCAGGGATCAAACCCTCGTCTCTTGTATCTCCTGCATTGGCAGGCAGATTCTTTTACCACTGGCACCCCCTGGGAAGCCTCACCTGAGTTTGGTAAGCATCTTTATGATTACTTTTCAGTCTCTATCAGGGAGATTGCTTATCTCTGTTTTGTTTAGTTCTTTTTCTGATGTTTTAATCTTATTCTTTTGGTTAGAGCATATTCCTCTGTCTCATTTTGCCTAGTTCTCTGTCTATTTCTACATAGTAGGTAAATCAGTTGTCTCTTCCAGTCTTGGTAGAGTGGCCTTATGTAGGAGATGCCCAGTGGGATTCAGGGGTACAAGCCTGCCTGGCCACCACAGCCCAGCACTCTAGAGGTGACCCCTCTGTAGGTATCTCCTTCTGTGGTGGCAGGGCTGCAGCAGCAGCTGGGCACTGGTGGACAGACCTGTTGTTTGGCTGTCTCTGAGGTCCAGCTGAGGCTCAGGAGTGTAGTGGGCAGGGCTTTCAGCATGGGAGACCTGTTGGTGCTGACCGGTTAGAGGGAGAATTCCAGTACTGGTGAGAGCAAGGTAGCCAGAGATAACAAAAAAAGTTCTTACCAGTGTCTCCATCCCTGGGAGACATCCCAGGTGGTTCCTGTCTCTCCAGCAGATGCTTTAAGATTTAGTAAGAGGGTCCTCTTCATATGTTGTCCATGCAGTTTTCAGTATGGTGTTTTTGCACTTGTTTTTAGGTTGAGTCTGGGCACAGGCCCTTTAAGAGCAATTTTTCTGTTCTCTGCTCTTCTCTAGTTTTCCTGGTCATATTCCCTATTGGATTTCAAATCCAGGTGTTTTGGGAATCTCTCCTGTGTAGAATCTAGGGGTTTGGGTGTCTCATGTAGAGCTCGAATCCCTGGCTCCTCAGAGAAGAGACTCATATATCTGTGATTCCTCCTCGTTATGGATCGCAGCAGCTGGGGTGTGGGTCTTTACCTGGCAAGAATGTGTCTCTGCCTCTCCTACCTTTCTTGATGCTGTCCTTTTACCCTTTGTTGTGGAGGCTCTACCCTCTGTTCATTGATAGAACAGAATTCTATCAATCCCTTTACCGTACCCAACATGGTAGAGAATGCATTCCTGCAGACAGCTTGAATCAGATGACTTAAGGACTACAGTGGAATACCACCATTTCAAGAGTAGAATAATAGCTTTAAGCATGTCTGGACCATGTATTAATGGCCTTAACAGGCATTATTTTGCTTAATCATCACAGCAGACCTTTAAGCTATGATTAAGGTATTATTTGGAGAAGGCAATGGCAACCCACTCAGGTACTCTTGCCTGGAAAATCCCATGGACAGAGGAGCCTGGTATGCTGCAGTCCATGGGGTCTCTTAAGAGTCGGACACGACTGAGCGACTTCACTTTCACCTTTCACTTTCATGCATTGGAGGAGGAAATGGCAACCCACTCCAGTGTTCTTGCCTGGTGAATCCCAGGGATGGCGGGGCCTGGTGGGCTGCCATCTATGGGGTCGCACAGAGTCGGACATGACTGAAGCGACTTAGCAGCAACAGTAGCAGCAGCAAGGTATTATTTAGAGACAAGAAAATTGAGTCTTCAAGAGGTTAAATATTTTATAATCCAGAGTAATACATCTAACTGTTGAACTGGGATTATAAGAGTTCCAATTCTAGAACCAACATACTAACTGCTATGTTTTACTACCCTTCTGAGAAATCTTTTTGTATAGATTTCTTTTTATTGTGGTAAAGTATGCACTAACATAAAATTTACATTTTTAAGTTTACAATTCCATCAGTTCAGTCACTCAGTTGTGTCTGACTCTTTGCAACCCCATAGACTACAGCACGCCAGGCTTCCCTGTCCATCACCAACTCCTGGAGCTTGCTCAGACTCATGTCCATCAAGTCGGTGATGCCATCCAACCATCTCCTCTTCTGTCTTCCCCTTCTCCTCCTGCCTTCCAGTCTTACCCACCATCAGGGTCTTTTGCAGTGAGTCTCTTCTTCCCATCAGGCGTCCAAAGTATTGGAGCTTCAGTTTCCACATCAGTCCTTTCAGGAATATTCAGGACTGATTTCCTTTAGGATTGACTTGTTGGATCTCCTTGCAGTCCAAGGGACTCTCAAGAGTCTTCTCTAACACCACAGTTCAAAGACATCAATTCTGTGGCACTCAGCTTTCTTTTTTATGGTCCACCTCTCCCATTTATACATGACTACTGAAAAAACCACAGCTTTGTTTAAGACAGACCTTTGTCGGCAAAATGATGTCTCTTCTTTTTAATATGCTGTTTAGGTTTGTCTGTCATAGCTTTTCTTCCAAGGAGCAAGCATCTTTTAATTTCATGGCTGTAGTCACCATCTGCAGTGAATTTTGAGCCCAAGAAAATAAAATCTGTCACTGTTTCCGTTATTTCCCCATCTATTTGCCATGAAGTGATGGGACCAGATGCCATGATCTTCGTTTTCTGAATGTTGAGCTTTAAGCCAACTTTTTCACTCTCCTCTTTCACTTTCATCAAGAGATTCTTTAGTTCCTCTTCATTTTCTGCCATAAGGGTGGTGTCATCTGCATATCTGAGGTTATTGATATTTCTCCCAGAAATCTCGATTCCAGCTTGTGCTTCATCTAGCCCAGCATTTCGCATGATGGAACAACGGACTGGTTCTGAATTAGGAAAGGAGTACATCAAGGCTGTATATTGTCACACTGTTTAATTTAACTTATATGCAGAGTACATCATGCGACATGCAAGATGTCCAAAAGTTAATATTTTAAAATGTATGTTCATAATAGGTCATAGAAAACCTTAATGTTGTGTGTATACTGATATTATCTGTATACCATCATAAATAAAAAACCATAACTAATTCAAGAAGTCACTGATAATATAAGTTTCTTAGCTGATAAGAGCACTGTTTGGGCTTCATAATAGTTTTGCTAAATCCTATTTGGTCAAACTACATACACAGCTGATGTCATTAGTTCACTGTTGTAAACCATCTAATGTGAAAAGATTTACCAGATTGGTTCTTTACTCAGAGGATGGGGCAACTCTGATTAAACTCCATCTATATCTCTTTAGTGGTGCATGTGGGGTAAGTAACTTTAGTCGTGGCTGACCCTGTGACCCCATGGACTGTAGACCACCAGGCTCCTCTGTCCATGGGATTCCCCAGGCAAGAATACTGGAGTGGGTTGCCATGCCATCCTCCAAGGGTACTTGTTTATTCTGTGAACATGGATTTCATGGTTAGAAACATCTAAAGTCACTCAGTTTCCACTCTGCAAACTAAAATAGATGGTGAAATTGATATTCTGCTCTTCACTGATCTGTCAAGTATTTATTGGACATTTTTTAACCATGAATATTAAAAATAATTTTTTATAAATGAAGCTAATATTCATAGTAGCAATTCACATTAGCTTTAAATTCCAGAAAAAATCTTCCAAAAATATTTGGGCAGAGAAATCATCATTACAAAGGGGCTGTTCTATTTGTATTTCCATTACGAATTTTTGGTGTGCCTTCTGTGTGAACTATCATAGGCATTGGAGATAAGATGGACTAAGACACAATACATATAAAACATACAACACATGGTGTACAGATGGCCCTTTGAACAACACAGGTGTGAACTTCACAGGTCCTCTTATACATAGTTTGGCACTAGTGACACATCTGTGGTTGGTTGTATCTGAGTGCAGAACTGCCTTATGGAAGGCCAGCTGTAAAGTTATACACGGGTTTTTGACTGCATGGAGGGTCAGCACCCCTAACCCCACATTGTTCAAGGGTCAAATGTGTGTACATATAACGTATATCCCTGCTCTCTGAGTTTAAGGTGTAATTAGACCTGGGTCGGGAAGATCCCCTGGAGAAGGGAATCCACTCCAGTATTCTTGACTGAAGAATACCATAGACAGAGGACCCTGGCAGGCTACAGTTCATGAGGTTGCAGAGTCAGACATGACTGAGTGACTAACACTTCTAACTTTTCACTTTTTTTCAGCACACATGAAATGTATATAATAGCTTTAGAAAACTTAAAGCATACTTAAATTTTAAGAGTTCTCCGTGCAGCCTCAGAACAGATGTATATAAATAACTTAGCATGTAATTTGGGCTGTAAGGAGACTAGAGGGATGAACAAAAGGCTATGAAAATGGGGAAGAAATTTAAGAAAATAATACAAAGCCATGTTTAAATTGATTTCTCACTACGTATGTTGTTGATTCAAATATATATGTATATGATGATTCTTTTATGTTTGTTTATCCTATGCTATTTGTTGTAAGACAAGGTGTCATTTTTTTATTTTAGACCAACAGGTGGGAGTGACAAGTGGACAGCGACAGCCTGTGACTGCCTCTCGTTGTACCTCACTGGAGCTGTAGCAACCATTATCATACAGGTGTGTGACAAGGTGAACAGGTAGCGTAGGTATATATTGGTTATTTCATTGGTGTTTTGTACAGGTCTGTTTATTTTGTTGAGAAAATAATAGATATTTGAATTTTTTTTTTTTTTTTTTGTTTGAATTCACATG
>NW_011494871.1:24979-42597 GCF_000754665.1 Bison bison bison
TTTTTTTTTTTTTGTCTGAATGGCACATGGGATCTTAGTTCCCCAACTAGAGATCAGGCCTGGGCCCCTTGGCACTGAAAGTGCAGAGTCCTAACTGCTGGACCATCAGAGAATTTCCTGTTTGGACGTTTTTTTGCAACCTTTTTTGGTCTTCAAGTTATAATGCCTGTTTGGGAATTTTTTATATTCTTTACAAGTTGGAAAGTTAGGCTTCTGGTGAAATCATATTAACTGTATGTCTGAAAGGTGTTTGTATGAATATGGATTTGAGAAAGGATACATAGGATAAATCTTTTCAGAACACTAAGAAGTATTTCTTGCCTCCTTAACCTTTTTTTAATTTGATACATTATTGCAGTAATGCCATTTGATCCATTTTATTGCATTAACAATTAGAATTTTCTTATAAGTAATTTTATGTTAATTTTTTCTGTGTGTACTTCCCTGTTTTGTAATTCCACAGAAAGCAGAATATGTGTTTTGTAGTTCTTTCTTTGGCTTTTCATAGGAAAAAAAAGGCACACCTGGGAAAATATAGTTTAGTTTTTCTTTTTTTTTTTTTTAGGACCCCACTCAAGGGTGCCACGGACCCCCCTGTAGGATAGACAGGGCGAGAGGAGTGGGAAGTATTGAAAGTGTTAAAGAGTTAGACTTAGAGAGAGAAAACGGTTTCTGAAGTTAAAAGGCCAAAGAAGAGCCTGATCTTTTAAAAGCTAAAAGCTTTATCTTCTATTATACTTACTTTTCTGACATGGGTAACACGAAACTAAGAATGGCAACTCTTTATACAAGTAATCTTGAAACTGTTAAAGAGGCTACTGTTAATTTAGATACTTGGGTGAAGGTAAAAAACAACTAAAAGCTTATCCTATAAATATGATTAAAAATGTTCTGGACCCTCGTCATGAGGCTGTGGGATAGTCTATGGGAGAGGCTATAGCGGTGGATGGTAGTGGGTCTCCACCTTCTGCGCAGATCATATTTTCTGTCATTGACAAAGAAGAGGAGGGAGACTGTGCTCTACCTCCCGAGGAAGGAGAGGGCTTACAGGACGCTGCGGCCGGGCGCCCTGGCGAGCCCCCTCCCCCTCTACACAAACCTTTAAAAATTTATCCAACAATTTCTGATTTAAGGCGACTACTCCACCTCCGCTTGCACCTCCCAGGGCCTAAAAATTCCCCAGTTTACATCCAAAGTCTCCCAGAGCATTGCTTAAAGCTGAAAAAGATAAAAAAGACTTCTTTTAAACAAAGGAGCTTTTAAAAAATACACAATATACAGAGCCTGCTCCTTGAAGAAAACCCCCTCAGGGGGGCCTCACCCAAGCAAAAATAAATAAATATATAAATAAAAAGAGAAAAAAAATAAAAAATAAAAAAAAAGTGAAAAAGGAAAAAAAGAAAATAGAGAAAGATCTAAAGATAGAGAAAAAGCTAAAGAGTGAAAAGGAGAGAGGAACAGAGAAGGAAGGAATCAGGGAACTCAGCAAGATTGAGAAAGGAAGAAAGGAAGTTAGAAAAAGAGATACAGAGAGAAAGAGAGGGAGGAGGAAAAAAAAAGAGAGAAAGAGGGTAAAGGGAAAGAAACGAAGGAAAGAGAAGGGTAGCGAAAAAGGAAGGGGGAGAGAAAAGTGAGAAAAGCAGGAAGAGAGGAAGAGAGAGAGAGAGAGAGACTGTAAGAGACACTGTGACCAGGTGCCCTGGCGAGCTCCCTCCCCCTCTACGCAAACCTTAAAAAAAAAAAACAAAAACATATCCACCACTTTTTGATTTAAGGCGATCACCGCCGTCTCCGTTTGCGCCTTCCAGGGCCAAGAGTTCCCCACTTTGCCCCCAAAGCCTCTCAAAGTGTTGTCTAAGCCTGAGGAAGATAAAAAGTTTTTTGAACAGTGGAGATTTTAAAACAGACTGCGTGCACAATATGCAGAGCATGCTCTTTGGAGAAAACCCCCTCAGGGGGGTCTCACCCAGGCTGTATATAATTTAGTTTTATAACTTAACAAAGTATTTAGGAGAATAGAGAGCTTGTAACTGAGGGTGTATTCCTCTCTTCAACCTGGAATGGGAAAAAAAAAAGTTTTCAGTCATCCTTTTTTCTCCTCCTTTTGGTAGACTTCACCTTGACTATGAAGTGTTCATGATAGAATTCATAAAACAACTGTCTTTCTCTGTTGACTCTTTTCCATGCTCTTTTCTCTCTGATGTGTTCAGAGATCAAAATTACTTGGTTGGAAATTTTTCTTTCTGGCATGGAGAAATGTGGAGGGAATACCTGTTAAAAGTATAATGTTTATAAGAAGTTGCATTTTTGAGTCTCATATTTATTCTGCTCTTAAATCACTGCAGGAAAACAATACAACATGGCCCTTACCTGTGAAAATTTTCTGCAGAGATGAAAAAGGAGAGCGTGTTGATGTTTCTAAATATTTGATTAAAAAGGGTTTGGCTTTGAGAGAAACAAGGTATAGACTGTTTTTAAAAAATAGTTGGTGATGGACGCTGCTTCTTTGCCTGTGTAAATCTTTATATCTGTGTGTGCTCAACCTAAATTGCCTCTTGTTTGTTCTTGAAAATGATTTATATATAACCTAACCCTGAGGAGTCAGCTTACAAATAAATTCACTCAAGATTGCTGAATGTTTAAATCCCTACTGACATTTTTGCTTTTATACTTTCCCCTTTGCTCTGGCGTTTACACTTTAAACCAAAGGAAAAGAGAATTACACAGTGGGTACCAAATCTGTGCTCTTTGGCCTCATTTGCTTAGACAGAAATGTTTAAACTTTATGTTAGAAATTCTGGTAAGTTTATATCAAATATATTTGTGTGAAATAGGTAGAAAATGAGTAGAATTGGGTAGCAAAACAAAAGTAATTGAACAATATTTACACGTAAAGATCCTTTCAGGTACTAAGTTTTGGATTTAAATACCTTGGTCCCAGGGGAGAAGGATCAGGCTATTAACTGTAGTAGCCCTAATTTCCTCTTTTTATCTCTTTCCTTTTAGAGGTAGAAGTAGATCAGAGTTGTAAATACATGTTCTAGGTAGCAACCATCTGCCATTCGTGGCCAGATCTCTTTTTTCATCTTAGATCATTATCTCTTACCCTACTTGGATCAGGACCCCAATCTTAATGAAATGAAAAGAGAATGAGAGATCAGAAATAGTACAGAACCCAAGGTATTTGGCCAATGTAGTAGATGCTGACTGGCAAGCAGCCAGGCTCTGCAGCTAGTCTTGTGTTCACTGACTACAGGCTAACACAGTTCCTTGCTGCAGGAAATGATAAAGTGAAAAGTGCTGGGCAAGTTAATATTACCAACAGTATCTGCCACTAATTTAACGTTCTTTTCTACTTTTCAGCAGTAAAACTACTATCTCAAGGCTGGGGATGTTTGTTGAGAAATTATGTAACTGTTTTATCAGTGCTCATTTCCTTTTAGAAGAAAGTACAGAAAATGGAAAAAACAAAAATCTATAATTTTTCTAACATAAACAATGTCTATTTCCTTCTAGGATATTTTTATAGGCTTTTTTAATTGGAAGAGAATAACAGGAAGTAAAACAATTATCAGTGAATATAGCATGTTACCACTAATACTTAATATCTGAATAATATGACAAAACTGTTTTTAAGGGACTTATTATCTTAATATTGTTTTACGAATGTTGTTAACTTGCCACATGTATTGATCTGTCTTTGGGCTAAATTAAAATCAACTTGAAGCTGTTGTATTTCCCAGTAACAACTAATTAATTGTGGTATTTGAGATATACTTAATAGAAGATTTTAAGAGAGAATAGCATGTAAATGTCAGATGGTAATTTAATTCATTTAAGTGAAATTCAATTGCTTTATTCTCAACAAGCTCATTCATAATTTAAAGTAATTCTCATTACAACTTAAACTATGCTCATTTTTATGTAGCAAATTATACTAGGATATCCTAAACTAGAGCAAAATGTTTTCTTTACATTTCAAGTATATTTGAATGATTCTTTTTATATTGTTTTCCCAGAATATTTTTATTTGCTCATGGTTGGATATATTATTATTTTTTGCATGTTACAGAATTAATAAATTAGATAACAGCCATTCATTATCCCAGAAGTCTCTGGAAATCCCCCAGGAACAAGGAGAATCAGTGGTTACTAAATGTATTAAGATTAACTCTGACCCTGACAAGAAAGCTGCTGTTGGTATCAGTGAACCCAAGGTGACTGAATTTAGGGAGAAAATTCTAGAGCCAAGAACCACTGGATGCTATAAACCACCAGCTATTCCTAACCAGAAAGTATTTGAGGCAGTAGTCAGCTGCATTGGTGATGATGGAACTATATTTGTGGTACCTAAATTATCAGGTAAGAACTTTCACTTTATATAGGATTCTTCTGTAAAAGTAGTTGCTTTTACCACTAGGGAATTCTCTAGTAAGATCCACATGGATTGAAATACCTTGGGCAGATATTTAACCTTTCTGAACCTTATTTTCATTCACTGAGTTATTGTGAGGATTAAATGCAGTAATGCACAAAAAGTGCTTTACACAATGCCCAGCACATGAAAATCATTTAATGAGACATTGGGTATGGATAAACGTTGGGCCTAAGATGAGCATGGAGGTGGTTCCCTTAAACAAGATTGTAGGCTAAGAAAAAAGAATACAAAAGTTCAAATTCATTTAGAATGAGAAAAGAAATCACAGTCAATGACTGGAGATTCAGGGCCATTTGAGATTCAGGTGGTCCCTGAAACCTCTTTAGACTTATGTGCTCACACTTCTTTCTACAACCTGATTGTGTCCAGAACACTCAGTAACTCACAGCAACTTTAGCTTTCACAGGACTTAAACTCTGTTAGCTTCATAGTAAGTCCACCTATGGAGAGAGGTATGGGGGCTATGAATTTGTTGAAATTTTTTGTCTCATTTGTTAAAGTCCTGAATATTGTTTTTTAATTTGAGAACCAGACTAAATCTGTGTAATTGGCAATTCTAAAAGTGAGTAGTGTTTCAGACCTCTAGCAATAGTACTTAACCCAGAAACTTTCTTGATGTGTACAAATAATCATAGGTAGAACTGGTTGCCAGATGCCTTCCATCCAATCCCCTGATACTGATAGTGTGGGTTAGCACTATTACACCTAGTTTATAGAAGAACAGACTGAGAGTTGCTTTTTTTTTTTTTTAGCCACCCTGGATTGTATGGGGGATCTTAATTCCTCAGCCAAGGATTGAACCCATGCCCCCTACATTGGAAGGGCAGAGTCTTAACTGCTGGACCACCAGGGAAGCCCCTCCCCCAGACTGAGGCTTATGTTTAAGAACTCACAGCTAAAGTGGTTGAACTGTTACAGGAACTGACACCAGAGCTTACCCTTTCTGGTATAAGTTATGGGGATATATATTTATTGTGGAAATAATGAGCCAGTTAATTGGAAGTAGCAGTAATAGAATTTTAATTTTATATCTGCAGTATTACGCTGTATCTAGGCATCAAATAACATATAACTTGTGTTCTGTTTCACTTAGGTGTGCTGTCAAAATGATGTTAACTTAAAGCACTAGTTGTTTTATATTAGAGCTATCTGGTATATGTTTAAGAGTTTTATGGATTTTTGCACTTCCAAAATAATGCTTGCACTTATAACCAGAGATCAGAATAATAATTTACATGTTGTTAGTCAGTAGTATGGAGAAGGCAATGGCACCCCACTCCAGTACTCTTGCCTGGAAAACTTCGTGGATGGAGGAGCCTGGTATGCTGCAGTCCATGGGGTCGCTAGGAGTCGGACGCGACCGAGCGACTTCACTTTCACTTTTCACTTTCATGCATTGGAGAAGGAAATGGCAACCCACTCCAATGTTCTTGCCTGGAGAATCCTGGGGATGGGGGAGCCTGGTGGGCTGCCATCTTTGGGGTTCTCACAGAGTTGGACACGACTGAAGTGACTTAGCAGCAGCAGTAGCAGTCAGTAGTATGTTTTGAAACATAGAGAAGTTACTGACTGAGTTAGATTTGTATTAAAGTTCAATTATGTAGGGACTGATTTTAATTCCTTTTATCTAAGTGGTAAAGTGGGACTTCCCTGGTGGCTCAGATGGTAAAGAATCTGCCTGCAATGTGGAAGACCCAGGTTTGATCCCTGGGTCCGAGAGATCCCCTGGAGAAGGAACTTGGCAACCCACTCCAGTATTCTGGCCAGGAGAATCCCATGGATGGAGGAGCCTGGCAGGCTATAGTCCATGGGATCATAATGAGTCGGACACAACTGAGGGACTAATATACACATATGTGGTAAAGTAACTGAATTTTGATGATGACTCCATTTGAGAATGGTAGGGAATTTCCTAAATGCTTTCTATTTTTAATAATTTCTTCAGAATTTGAACTAATAAAAATGATGGATGAAATTCAGAGTAATTTAAAGTGCCTTGGTCTTTTGGAACCTTATTTCTGGAAGAAGGGAGAAGCTTGTGCAGTAAGGGGATCAGATACGATGTGGTATCGAGGCAAGGTAATGGAAGTCATCGGCAGCACTATCAGGGTGAGTCTGAAATTCTTTTGTGACTATTTGAAGGCTAAATGCTATAATATTAAATGGTCTTTTAAGTGGAAAGACATGAAATTGTGATTAAAACATCTTTTATTGAGTTCATTCGTGTAGGCGAATCAGTTAAATACATTATATATTTACTTGTAATGAGGATTTCTTTTTTTTATTTTCAAGTATATTTATTAACCTGAATAATAAAAAAAATTTCCTGATAAGAATTTTGCCACTAATATTTTAATGGTCATTAAAATTTAATTATTTATAATTGTCAGCCTTATTTGTGTACATGGTATTAAGTCAAACAACTTGTTTTCCAGTATTTTGTATATCTCCTTAGCAAATTTGTTTATGGGACTCCTAATTTACCCTTTAATATTAAGGGTTAATTTACCTTTCCAAACTACTAAGAATAGTACTTGAGTTTCATCCAAAATCTTCAGAAAGAGCTGCATACAGGTGACCCTTAAACACACTGAGGATGGGGGCTCCAACATTTTGTGTAGTCAGTTTGAGTATAATTTATTCCATTCTCCCATATCCACAATTCTGTGTCACAGATTTAACCAGCTGTTGATCGTGTATTGATAGCACTGTAGTAGGTTTTTATTGGAAAAAATCCATGTGTAAATGGACCTTCATAGTTGTCTTGTTCCAAACCTGTGTTGTCCAAGAGTCAATTGTACTTTGAAAAAAAGTGTATGTAAAAATCTAGATGAAAATGCCTCTACTTACGTTGTACTTACCAAGTATAGCAATGAAATCAAGAGACATTTGGCCTGTAAAGATTTTGGTTTTAGGAGGGGTGGAAAAATTAAGAAGAAAAGTCTTTTGTTAATACTTGTACAGGAGATTATTATCTATTTGATGATGATACCTGATAGTACATAGCACTTTAGGTTTCTAAGCTTTTTTTCACATGTCTGTGTTGGTTTATATTTTATTGTTTACTTCTAACTATCATAGATGTAGATTATTATTCCCATTTTACCAGTAACATAATTTATTTTTATGTTCAGTGATGTTCCCGAAGTCAACCTGTCAGTGAGTGGTGGTGCTGGAATTCATATCTAAGCCTCTGATTCCTAAATTTCTGATCTAAGTCTTGTGCTTTATATGCCGGAATACAAACTTTACATGTTTTTAATAGAATTTAAATGGTTTCAAATTTTGGGTTAGTATTTAGGTGTTGATGCATGGATACTTACAGATGCATGTGTTTATAAGCAGATAAGTCCATTTTTCACATACATTTGAATTGTTCAGATAACCCTTTTTCTTTAATATAAAAGTAACTTGAAATTCAGTTTTAATTGTTATCATTGTTACATTGATAACAAAAATTCATTGTTATCATGAATTTTACATATATGGAATCCAAATAAACAAGATAGTGGTGAACTGTATTTTTCTCATACTTTCTAATATCTTTTTAAAATTTATTTTAAAATATTTTGATACTGTAATCTTTTAAGGTTATTCTCTGATCCACATTAAAAAATAAACATTACAACATACCCATGCACTTACTCTAATTACCTATAATGTACTCAGGTATTTTTTTACTCAATTCTGTTTCAGTTTTTATATTTTTTTTATTTAGAGAATACTTTATTACCTTCTGTAATCAAACCCATGTAGATAAGACCTTATATATTTAATATAGTGCATTACCCATGTACAAATGGAAAAAATTATATTTAATGTTTCTAGACCAATATGGCTATTAATTTCTGTACAATGCCAACCCAACACAGTACAACTGGGATACTTTTTCCAAAGTTGACAGCACAGCCAAAGTTTCCAAAAATTCAAATTATATTTATTTATTTATATAAAAAGACCAATAGCAGTATGTTATGCATCAATAACAGCAACAGCTTTTCAAAGTTATGCAATCATCTGAACAAAATTATAGAGACATCTAGCACACTCCATTAAAAAAAAAAAGTAAAAAAACAAAACCTCAGAAAACAACAAAGTTCTGTTACTGTTGTGGTACCTGGCACCATTTTTTAAAATTATGTTTCTCAGTCATCATCTGGAAAGAAAATATTCGAGAATAACATCATTAAAAACAGATCTGATAAAGCATAGTCACTACTACATATCATAAAGCAGCTACAAGATATTTTACATTCCCAGAGGTTTGATTCAGTACTGTCCTACATCTGTGATACTAGAGGATATAATTTAAAAGGCATTATTTGAGACTTGATTCTGCTTTTCTAGCAGAGGGCCCAAATGATGGTTATGACACAGCTCTCGTACAGAAATACACCTTCTTAGACAGGATTTCCTTTCTTTAGTGGCATAGTTCTAGGTACTCACTGCTCTTCATGAACATCAGCTAAAAATTGATTAAAAAGATAAAACACAACCATTGGATTCATACAAAGATGACTGAGGAGAGGCAAGCAAGACTCAACTCAAGTAGTAACCAGCTCCATCATATCTGAATGGTTAAGAGTGTCATGGAAGAAAGAAGATGGCAAGTACCACTTCAAAGCTTTGGTCCACAACCAAAACACAGCATCATTTCAAACAGAAGCAGTAGACAGACACTGCCCATTTGGATATGTTCAAGGATGTTGCTGTCACTGTTTCATCATCTGCTCACTCATCCAGGAAGAAGGGGAGATCAGTTACTATTTCAGTTTTTTTTAATGCTAATTACCTTGGGCTTTCTTGAACCCAATTAAACAGTGATACATTAATTTCAGTATGTTGGGGTAACAGAAATAACTTATTGACATCCCTTATTCTTGAAACAATTTAGAAATTGAAGTGTGAAAATGAAAGCATTTAAAAAATGGGTTGTTGAGGACTTCTCATTTCTGGTTCCACATTTAAGGAGTTTTGAAGTTGCCACACCATCCTATCAACAACTAAAAAGCTGAACAAACTGAAAAACCTCTTCGAGCGATCAGAGATGGAGTACACTTTGAAATATGCCAGAGCATTCTGTTCTCCTTAATAAGGCCTGCACTCAGGAGAAAGTAGTTCATCAGGGGCTATTATCAGAGGCAAGTGGACATGGGGGAAAGGAAATTACCCAATTCTAGTTAACTCTAGACTTCCACACAGGGAGACCCAACTCCAGCCCACTATGTCCATCATCTCCTACTTAAGGAGCGGAGAACAGAAGACTGAGAAACACTTGTAAAGTTCATAGTTTGACATCATATGCTCAGTGAAAGACTTAAGACCTAATCGTAAGACTATAGAACAGTTCCCCTTCTCCCACACCTTCCTGCCATGTTACTGAAGGCCTTTTACACAGAACATGTCCAGCCATCAGGAAAAAATACTGAACAGCATGTTATTGGCATAAAAACAGATGTATAGATCAGTGGAATAGAATAGACAGCCTAAAAATTAAACCACATATGGACAATTAATTTATGATAAAGCCAAGAATACACATTGGGGATAGGACAGTCTCTTCAATAAATGGTATTGGAAAAACTGAACAGCGACATGCAAAAGAATTAAACTTGACCATTGTCTTAAACAATACACAAAAATTAACTCAAAATAGATTATAAAGACTTGAACATAAGACCTGAAGCCAATAAAACTCCTAAAAGAAAACATAGGCAATAAGTTCCTTAAGGTCTTGGTGATAATTTTTTGAAGACATCAAAAGTAAAGGCAACAAAAAAATTAGCAAGGTGGGCATCAGACTAAAAACTTTCTGAACAGCAAAGGAAACCATCAACAAAATGAAAAGGCAACCTACTGTATAGAATAAAATATTTTTTATGTTTTTTTGTAATAATATATTTATTTTATTGTATTTTTTACCTTTACAATATTGTATTGGTTAACCCTCCTCCCTCCTCCCTCCCCGCACCATCCCTCTGGGTCGTCCCAGTGCACCAGCCCCAAGCATCCAGTATCGTGCATCGAACTTGGACTGGCGACTTGTTTCATATATGATATTATACATGTTTCAGTGCCATTCTCCCAAATCATCCCACCCTCTCCCTAAAGGGTTGATATCCAAAATATATAAAGAACTCATAAAACTCAAGTCCAGAAATAAAACCACTTAATGGTCAATCCATGACAAAGGAGGCAAAAATATACAATGGAGAAAAGACAGTCTCTTCAATAAATGGTGCTGGGAGAACCAAACTGTAAAAGAATGAAATTAGAACATTCCCTAACATCATATACAAAGATAAACTCAACGTGGTTTATAGACCTAAGAGTAAGACTGGATACTATAGAACTCCTAGGGGAGAACCTAGGCCAAACACTATGGTGTAAATTGTAGCAATATTTTTTTGGATCTGTCACCTAAAACAAAGGTACTAAAAGCAAAAATAAACAAATGGAACCTAATGAAACTTAAAAACTTTTGCACAGTGAAGGAACCATTGACAAAAGAAAAAGACAGTGTACTGAATGGAAGAAGATACTTGCAAATGATCTGACTGATAAGGAATTAATAGCTAATGTATATAAACAACTCATAGGACTTAACATTAAAAAAAATGGAAAATATTACAACATTATAAATCTATACCCCAATAAAAATGAAAACAACCTGGTTTTAGTGAATTGATAGCAACCACTGTGGAAAACAGTATGGAAGACTCTCTAAAAATTAAGAAAAGATCTACTATGTTGTTGTTTAGTCACTGAGTTGTGTCCAACTCTTTTGTGACCCCATGATCAGTAGCAGTAGCCCACCAGGTTCCTCTGTCCATGGGATTTTTCCAGGTAAGAATATTGAAGTGAGTTGCCATTTCCTTTACTAGTGGATCTTCCCAACCTAGGGATTGAACCTGGGTTTCCTGTACTGCAGGTGAATTCTTGACCACTGAGCCTCCTGAGACACCTCTGGAACTACTATATGATCCAACTCTATCCAAAGAAAACAGGAATATTAATGTGAAAATATAGTATGCTCTCCTGTGTTTATTACAGCATTACTTACGATAGCCAGGATATGGAAGCAACCAAAGTGTCCATTGATGGATGAATGGATGAAGAGATTGATGTGTATATATAGAATGGAATGTTAGTCATAAAAAAGAAGAAAATTTTGTGATTTGTGGCAAAATGGATGGACCTTAAAGGCATTATGCTAAGTGAAATAAGACAGGGAAAGACAAATACTTAAGAATCTCACTTTTATGTGGAATCTAAAAGATGACAAAAATTGAGCTCATGGATATGGAGAATAGATTGGTGGTTGTCAGTGACAGGATGGGCAAAATGAGTGAAGGGGGTTAAAAAGTACAAACTTCTAACTATAAAGTAATTCATGGAGGTGTATAGCATGGTGACTATAACTAATAATCATGTACATGTGAGAATTGCTAAAAGAGTAGATCTTAAAAGTTCTTAACACAAGAATAAAAATGTTTTGTAACTGTATGTGGTGATGGATGTTAACTAGACTTACTGCTATTATCATTTTCAACATATGCAAATGTCAAATCATTACATTGTATACCTGAAACTAATGTTATAGGTCATGTCTAAATTTTAAAATATTAGGCATACTAAAAGGCAGAATAACACAATTTGGAGAGACAAGGAAAGTATCAGAACCAGGGATGTTAGTTATCAGAACAGGAACTTAAAAAAAAAAAAAAACAGGCATGTTTAAGATGCTAAGGAGTAAGTAGACAACATACAAGAACAGATAGGTAGTGTAAATAGAGAGCTAGAAATACTACCTCTAAAAAGTAGAACAAAAACTGAAAAAAAAAAAGAACCAAATACCTAAGAACTGTGGGACAATTGCAAGCATGTAACATGCAGATTAATGGAAATACCAGAAAGTGAAGAGAGAAAATAATACTTGAAAACTTATGACTGAAAATTTCCCCAAATGTATGTCTAGACACCAAACCACAGATCCTGGAGTTCAGATAACGCCAAGCGGAATAAATGCACAACAAAAGGTCTGTCACTTCAAATGACAGAAAGTCAAAATTAGAGAAAAACCCTGAAGGAAATCAGAGGAAAAAATAACTTCACCTATAGAAAAACAAAAGTAAAAATTATGTCCAGCTTCTCCTCAGAAACTATGACATGACAGTGGATTGAAACATTAAAAAATTTTAAACATTTAAAATCTTGAGAGGGAGGGAAAAAAATCAGCTTAGAATTATGTACCCTGCAATATTTTGATACTCAATTGTGAATGTGTCTGGTGGTAAAAGTCTGATGCTGTAGAGAACAATATTGCACGGAAACCTGGAATGTTAAGTCCATGTTCAGTTCAGTTCAGTTCAGTGAGTCAAGGTTAATTGGATGTGGTCAAGCAGGAAATGGCAAGAGTGAAGACCAACATCTTAGGAATCTGTGAACTAAAATGGATGAGAATGAGCAAATTTAATTCAGATGACCATTATATCCACAACTGTGGGCAAGAATCCCTTAGAAGAAATGGAATAGCCCTCATAGTCAACAAAAGAATCTGAAATGCAGTACTTGGGTGCAGTCTCTAAAGTGACAGAATGATCTTGATTTTATTTCTAAGGCAAACCATTTGAAATCACAGTAATCCAAGTCTACACCCCAACCACTGATGCCAAAGAAGCTAAAGTTGAACTTGTATGAAGAGCTACAAGACCTTCTAGAACTAACACCAAAAAAAAGATGTCCTTTCCATTATAGGGGATTGGAATGCAAAAGTAGGAAGTAGAGAGATACCTGAAGTAATACGCAAGTTTGGCTTTGGAGAACAATAAAGCAGGGCAAAGGCCAAGAGTTTTGTCAAAACTCTTAGCGTGTTTTGTCAGTACAGGCTGGTCATAGCAAACACCCTTTTCCAACGATACAGGAGCACATGCACATCACCAGATGGTCAATACTGAAATCAGATTGATTTTATTCTTTGCAGCCAAAGATGGAGAAGCTCTATACAGTCAGCAAAAACAGGACCTGGAGTTGACTGTGGCTCAGATCATGAACTCCTTATTGCAAAATTCAGGTTTAAATTCAAGAAAGGAGGGATAACCACTAGGCCATTCAGGTATGACCTAAATCAAATCCCTTATGATTACACAGTGAAGGTGAATAGATTTAAGGGATTAGATATGGTAGACAGAGTGCCTGAAGAACTATGAATGGAGGTTTCTAACATTGTATAGGAGACAGTGAACAAAACCATCCCAAAGAGAAAAAAAATGCAAGAGGTCTTACAAATAGCTAAGAGAAGTGAAAGGCAAAGGATAAAGGGAAAGATATACCCAACTGAATGCAGAGTTCCAAAGATCAGCCAGGAGAGAGAGAAAGACTTCTTAAGTGAACAGTGCAAAGAAATAGAGGAAAACAATAAAATGAGAAAGCCTAGAAATCGCTTCAAGAAAATTAAAGATACCATGCAAGGATGGACACGGTAAAGAAGACCTAACAGAAGCATAAGAGATTAAGAAGAGGTGGCAGGAATACACAGAAGAACTGTATAAAAATGGTATTAATGACCTGGATAACTGTGACGGTGTGGTTGCTCACCTAGAGCCAGACATCCTGAAGTGTGAAGCCAAGTGGGCCTTAGGAAGCCTTACTACAAGCAAAACTAACAGAAGTGATGGAATTCCAGCTGAGCTATTTCAAATCCTAAAAGATGCTGCTGTTAAAGTGTTGCACTCAATATGTCAGCAAATTTGGAAAACTCATCAGTGGCCACAGGACTGGAAAAGGTCAGTTTTCATTCCATTCCCAAAGAAGGGCAGTGCCAAAGAATGGTCAGACTACTGTACTGCTACGCTTATTTCACATGCTAGCAAGGTTATGCTGAAAATCCTTCAAACTAGGCTTCAGTAGTATGTGAACCAAGAACTTTCAGATGTGCAAGCTGGGTTTAGAAAAGGCAGAGAAACCAGAGATCAAATTGCCAACATTCATTGGATCATGGATAAAGTAAGGGAATTCCAGAAAAACATCTGCTTCATTGACTATACTAAAGCCTTTGACTGTATGAAAGTCACTCAGTCGTGTCCAGCTCTTTGTGACTCCATGGACTATAGAGTCCATGGAATTCTCCAGGCCAGAATACTGGAGTGGGTAGCCATTCTCTTCTCCAGGGGATCTTCCCAACCCAGGGATGGAACTCAGGTCTCCTGCAATGCAGGCAGGTTCTTTACAATCTGGGCCACAGGGAAGCCAATTTGACTGTGTGGATCGCGACAAACTGGAAAACTCATAAAGAGGTGGGAATACCAGACCACCTTACCTGTCTCCTGAGAAACTCTATGCGGGTCAAGAAGCAACTGTTAGAACCAGACATGGAACAACAGACTGGTTCAAAATTGGGAAAGGAGTACAACAAGGCTGTATTTTGTCACCTTTCTAACTTTACTTACATGTAGAGTACATCATGCAAAATGCCAGACTGGATGAATCACAAGCTGGAATCAAGATTGCCAGAAGAAATATCTATAGCCTCAGATATACAGATGATACCATTGCTAAAGAACCTCTTGATTGAGGGTAAAAGAGGAGGGTGAAAAAGCTGGCCTAAAACTCAGCATTCAGAAAACTAAGATCACGGCATCTGGTGCCATCACTTCATAGCACATAGATGAGGAAAAAGTGGAAACAGTAACAGATTTCATTTTCTTGGGCTCCAAAATCACTGGGAATGGTGAGTGCAGCCATGAAATTGAAAGACGCTTGCTTCTTGGAAGAAAAGCTATAACAAACCTAGACAGCCTATTAAAAAGAGACATTACTTAGTTGGTAATATAGTCAAAGCTGTGGTTTTTACAGTACTCATGTACAGATGTGAGAGTTGGACCATAAAGAATGCTGAGTACCAAAGAATTGATGCTTTCAAACTATGGTGCTGGCGAAGACTCTTGAGAATCCCTTGGACAGCAAGGAGATCAAACCAGTCAGTCTTAAAGGAAATCAGTCCTGAATATTCATTGGAAAAGACTGATGCTGAAGCTGAAGCTCCAATACTTTGGCCACTGATGCAACGAGCTGACTCATTGGAAAAGACTCTGATGCTGGGAACGACTGAGGGCAAGAGAGAAGGTGGCATCAAAGGATGAGATGGTTGGAGGGTATCACTGACTCAATGGACATGAGTTTGAGCAAACTCAGGGAGATAGTGAAGGACGGAATCCTGGCGTGCTGAAGTTCATGGGATCGCAAACAGTTGGACTCGGCTTAGCAGCTGAACAACAAGGACTGAATAGGTGGAGCATAGAGGATTTTTAGAGCAATGAAACACCCTGTGTTTTCACAGTGTCAGTCCCATAAGGTGTATACCACTAAATGAACCCTGATGTAACCTCGGTGGACCTTGATTATGATGTATCCATATAGGTTCATGATTATAACAAACTACCATTGTTGTACAGGGTGTTAGAGTGTGAGAGGTGGGATGGGAGGTGAGGGGCTATGTGGGAAATCTCTGTACCTTTTCTCTAAATTTTGCTGTAAACCCAAAATTCTTTTAAAAATGAAGTCTTTAGAAAGTTACTTTACAAAAGTTTGAGGATCACTGGATGATTTAAAAACAAGTTTCTTTCTCATAGAACTTCTCAGAACCTTTGTTATGCATGTGATTCTCCAAGAAGGGAACAATACATGCAGTTTCTCAAACTGAAGCTGTCTGAGGAAAACTGAGAATTTGAGAAATACTCTTTCATTAAGTGGAAATCAGAACTTCTAAAATACTTGGAAAAACAAAAGATTTAAACATCCTCCAAAAAATTGGTTATTCTCAAGAAAAAATGTTCATGTGTAAGAAAACCTTTTGACAGGTTTGATAACACTCTGGGATGAGGAAATGATGATGTTACTTTTTTGTCTGGAGATTTTAAAAAATCTAGATTTATCTCTCTTTCTGGAATGTTTTCTTTTTAATAAATAACAGAAGGAGTTCCTTCTGTCCCCTGATTTTTAGTAGTAAATTTTAATTACAAGTTTTATTTTTTTCTATGTTAGGTACAATATTTAGATCATGGATTCACTGAGAAGATTCCACAGTGTCATCTTTATCCTATTTTACTGTATCCTGATACACCGCAATTTTGTATTCCTTGTCAGCTCTATAACACCATACCTGTGAGTAAACAGTGATTTGTAGGGTGGTTAATTTTAAGTACTGCCTTTTTATTAATAATAATTTTTAGAAATTGGAATGTTAAATGAAATCCCTTTCAGTAAATAATAAAATATTTAGAAATAAGCTTACTAAGACAACTAAAGGGTGTTTATGAAGAAAACTACAGGATTATACTAAAGGGTATAAAAACATTGAATAAATTTAAGAGATACAATTTCTTCATAGATGAGAATTTTATTTGAGATTATTGATTTTTAGTTATTGTTTCAAGAAATTGGAAGCTAGAGCAGAGAAAGGAATAGCATATTATCTCTTGCTCCATAACAAATTAAGCTTAAAATTTAGTGATCTGAATCAACAATAAGCTTTTTAAAAAATTCATACAGTTTCTGTGGTTCAGGCATTGGGAGCAGCTTAGCTGAGTGGTTTTAGCTTAGCATCACTGGTGACACAGCAGCAAAGATGTGCACCAAAAATGCAGATCCAGAGAACTGACAGATAAGGATCTGCTTCCAGATGTTCACTCACAGGGCACTGGAATTAAGCTGGGACTTCTCATGGGCTTTTGGCAGAAAGCCCCTGTTCTGCCTATGTGAACCTCAACATAAAAGGTAACAGTCACTTCCCTGCTGGCTCAGAAGTAAAGAATCTGCCTGCAATGTGAGAGACCTGGATTCCATCCCTGGAGGGGAATGGTTACCCGCTCCAGTATTCTTGCCTGGAGAATTCCATGGACTGAGGAGCCTGGTGGGCTGCAGTCTGTGGGATCGCAAAGAGTTGGACACAACTGAGCAACTAACACTTTCACTCTCATTGTAGTCATTATACAAACATTGCATTGACATGTTGGTCTTTTTTTTTAAGTTTTATGATTTTTTTTTTTAGGGCTTCCTTGTAGTTCAAACAGTAAAGCATCTTCCTGCAACGCAGGAGACCCAGGTTCAATCCCTGTGTTGGGCAGATCCCCTGGAGAAGGAAATGGCAATCCACTCCAGTATTCTTGCCTGGAGAATCCCA